>NW_019214887.1:0-44212 GCF_002532875.2 Varroa jacobsoni | reverse complement strand
GATTTAGACGTTGGACATATAACTGATCATTATACAAAACGAAAACTGAGAGCGTTTCAATAATCTACTTTTATACTTATCTATACTTCACTATATAGTATACAGTTAGTAATACTATAAAACTAGTAATTATTATTAGGCTAACTACCATAAAATATGCAAAGGTCATAAACATTAAAAATAGGAACGATTTAACACAAACATAACATTAAAGCTGTAATAATCACAATCTCGCGCACAATAATGTTGCGGCGTCTACCAGCGGATTTCAACGCATTAATTGAAGAAGGCGGATTATGTTCATTAAATTAGCAATCTTCTTCTCCTAACGTATTCCTAAGCCGAAAATGATTTGTTCTTCAGTGTCGAGGTTAGGAGCACGACGTTCATTCGTATCCAGGTTACGAGTATTAGAAGCGTTAGATCAGCAGTCAAGTTTTCCTATTTTCTAGTAAATATGGAAAGGGAAAAAATGTTTTGGGTTACTCGATGTGCGCTCTATGGTATTGTGTTACGTGACGCGCATGTGTCTCAACATACGGGCTAGGAGAATCCTAATTTTTTTTTAAAGCTCCAGACGTTTAAGCCTCTAATGACACCCGCTCGAAAGCTAGCCAAAATTTGCTGAAGTCACATTGCGCGGTCACTCACTTATGCGCATTTATGCTTTATTATGGAATACTACGAAGCGTGTTTTGTCCGATTTTCTTTCCTCTGCTGAGACAGCTACAGTTAAACGTTGCACATGCGCACTTCGGCACTTTCTGCAACCCACTAGCTGCAGGTTACCTGCGGGGGCAGGCATCCGCGTACGCACGTTTGGCTTCTCCACGTCGAGTCAGCACGTTCTGGCACGACCTAGGGCTATACAGAGGGCCCGATGTGCGAAGCGTTTTGTGACTACATTGAGTTCGTTGTTGATATTTTTAAGCGAGGGTATTCACGTCGCATTTTCCTGTCAGCCGCCGTGTTAGGACCTCCCAACTCGTGGTGGACACCGTCAGGGGCTCTGCGTCTTTTCGTCTATGCCACGCGAATGCAGCGGATCTGACTGCTGTTAGCGCTACGAACCTTAGTTTCGATCGACGGGAGCAATCCTTCAAACCGCACCAGGCACAAGCTTGGCCTGCTACGCGTGCCAGTTAAATCTGGCGATGTTCAGCTGGCGATGTTCGGCTTCATTTATACTTTCGTTTATTCGTAAAGCTTCGTAAAGCCGTGGTGAGGTCAGGCGGTGAGTTACTGTCCGGTAGTCCACGATGTCGTTCAAAAACGCAGTACCTTGAGCTCGAACAGCCGTCTGGCAACTTTCATGCGAAACATTTATCCTAAGTGAACACGTGTAGGTTTTTACGTACAACTTTTCATCGGTCACGCGTATAACAACGCATGGACTGGTGCTTTCTATAAAAACTGCTTGATTTGACAAATTTTGAACTCATCGCGCGCTTACCTGCTGCCGACAACGGATTCTATAATTAAGCTGAACGTTGTAATAGTCTATAAGAGATCGCGAAAATGTGACGAGCGTGAACCTGCTGCTCTCTCCTGAGGCCGTGGTCCATTGCTCAGGCCTCGAGTAGTGAAAAAATTGTAGGTTCGGCGATTAGGCTGCTCCCTTCCTTGACCTTGTTGGTTGATTCTCGATTTGATTAATCTATTGGCTACTCGAATTTGGTGCGTTGTCTCCAATAGCAGTGAAAATGCACTACCAGGACAATGCGATTTTATCCGCTGATATTACTGGTAGGCATCGACGTAGAAACCGAGAGAGTTAAGCATCTGTTGATAGTCGAAGAGACTTTATTTTACAACTATATAAGGTAGTCGTTTAACATAATATGAAGAGTCCGTTATTACTATGTTATAAGCAGAGAGCAGGATGCCACAGTAATTCGTACTTTAATACGTTACAATCTTGTACCTATTGCTTTTTAGGCACATCTAACATGCTATTACAGGAATATTGAAACGGTATTAGGATTTCACCCTTACAATATGCACTTCATGGTTAAGTATGTCCTTCAGTGCAATTGTTTATTTCATTAAAAATGAAATGAAGACTGATTGTCTCCAACTATAGCTCGCCCTTTATATATATCTTATGTATATATAGATATACACATTTCATGTGCCAACGAAAAAAACTGAGGTTTTTTTTTTGGTACACCTAATTATTATTTAAATTGCAGCAGAACCTACATAACGTATGAAGTCTTTTCCTCCACTGCAGACAATTACCGTTCCGTATACTGATGATAACAGTGGATTATTACTGGCTCACAGACTTCAACAGATATTTCGTTTGGTGTTATGGTGCGTTCTTGCTGAATTGCAGCTTTTAAATTATCTAATGTCCCACAAGAAAAATATTTCTAGGTCTGGCAAACAGGTAGGATAAAACCTCATCGTCCAATTTATCGTTAAGGTCGTTTTGTCAAGATATGATCTTACATCATCATGACAGCGTACAGGTCCTGTTGAAAATAAAATTCGCCACTTTTATTGAAGTTCTCTCAAATACAGTTTTACAATAAATTTAATTAGTACAGTAAAAATAATGGTCCAGTTCACCCTTTTCTGAAAATACTGCACCACAATACCTTTGATAAAACTTCATAGTGCTTTTACGCAACATGTGGACTTACAAGTTTGATTATTTCAATGAATTTAATTTTAAAATATTATCTTAAATAGCTTTTATTTGATTATTTGTGAGCCGCGCGGGTAGATTTTGTTATATTGTCTGTGTATTTCTATTACGTTTTCATAGCATCAATAGCATTCGAAGTTAAAAGTTTGCACTGGTCCACTTATGACTTCCAGTTAATTACGCTCTGAAAGAACAAAACAATTTAAACAGTGAATCAACGTGCTTACATTTATGGGACAGTTTGTGCGTATATGTGCGCAAAGTACTTGATACTCATGTCCGCTAATGCGATGCCCGCTGTTGTCGCTACCGCTACTGCCGTTGACATCCCACGTCACGAGTCTCTAAAAGCTAGAATAATAACAACGGCCGTAACAAGTTACATGGATTTAGCTAGAGGTTACCGAAAGAGGTTTGACACAGTAACTGACACGTACAGCGCGATAGATACGTGCACAGGTACAGCGGATTACAGGTGAGATAGAAAGTCTGTACCCTTGTAATTATCGTGCACTCTGCCGGATTCATGGACTGCCATAGAGACCAGTTAGGATCGCTCGCTCGCCGCGTGAATGTATGATAGCCGATTTCTAAAGTCCCTTGGCGCAGAGGCGACAGCAGCAAACCATTAGGGGCACCTGTGGGGCATGATCGGTTGTCTCACCTTTGATCACCCCTGACCTATGGTCAGAGCTATTGCGACTAAATGAGTTCTGCTCGGCAGGTGCTCCTCGTAACCCTGCCAGAATCCTGTCTAAACAAAAGTAGCTGTTACTTGCGGAAAAGACGAGGTCAAACGGCCATGTCGGACGATACAATGGACAACGAAAGCGAGTTGTGGTGATGCTGGACAGAACAGGCTGAAAACGGACATGCAAAGCTTGGGTAGTTTCTTTTTTTGGGATGCGATCTTTTATGCAATTGGGAGCACACGGAAATCGGGAGCGAAAATTCAAAAGTCAAGTAATCGTAGATCAGTGAAAGAGGCTGTGACCTCATCTTTACCAACTTCGACCTTGCAGCATGATAAAGATCTATGCATAGTCGAGTTCACCGTGCTTAGCAATTATAATCAATGCCAAAAGGTAGATAGAATATAGTTTACGCAAACAATATTCTATCTACATTTTGGTTAAGTGAAAACGAATTTTTTTTTATGGTGCATTGTTTTCGTATGTCCATGTCTTGAGTTTGCTAGTGACGCACTAGAGAAACTAATCGTTTGTTGAACATTGTTGCATATGACGATTTAATATAATATACCTAGAAATTACCTGAATACTAAGCACACGTTCTGGTTTTCTCTAAAGCAAATTTTTCTCTATGGACGAAATTAAATGTTCTGGGTTTTACGTCCGGTAACGCTCTTGTTAGCTTCAACACGATCAGACAGTCAGCTTCCAACACGAAATTAATTTTGTCTACGTGCGGATTCGAGTCCGGATGACCACGCATCCCTCAAGTTTAGCAGGCAAACCCATAACCCACCGCGCATTTGCAGCTGATGCGCCACATGTCATCAATGTGTCAGGGCGATAACGAACAATGTACGGCCATTCGCGCACCGTTATCCATCAACGGCAGGGTCTACATCAAATAACTGCTGTTTGATGTCGTCGCATACCGATTTTGGAGAAATAAATGAATAAACGATGAGATACTACATAAGATCATCTCGCGGTGCCATGTTTCGACGGCTTTTCTCCTATGGACGGCAGCAATGAGCCGTGGTCGCTCATCGTGTAAACACGTCAGGCGTCCGCTATTTGATCGATTAATTCGCTCAAATGAAGGAAAACAAAAAAAAAGGTTTTACCACGCCCACTAGGGCTGCTATTAGTGTAGTGTAGTAGAAAAACGAATTTTAAGCATATGTGTATGTGCGTATAGGCGATACTTTGTTTAATTGCTAGAGGTCATCAGTTACAAACAAAGCTTTATGAACGGTATCACTCCATACTAATAATAATAAGGCGTGGTGATATATTAGTTTTTAATTTGCAGGTGCTTCGCGTAATAATTAACGAATGCCGTAATAATACTTATGCTGGAGTAATTACTTGTAGAGGAATGTCATTGGTATATTTGGGTCTTCTACTCTATGGTATACTACATCGAGCCTTCTGACGTGGAGCCTATTATAGCGTCCTATTAATTGTAATGTATTATATGTTTCCATTTTCGTGCGTATGTAAGCATATAAAAGATAAAGGGCCTACCTGCAAGGTGACAGGCAAAGTAAACTTGTTCTGTATTTCTTTGTGCACACACTGCACATACATCGCACTAACCATTGCACCTCTGGTTAAAACGCAATATTTTATTAGGTAACACAACTTCCTTCTTCTACATCAGATCGTTTTTCCCGCTTACGATCTTCTTAATTACTTCTACGTATGTTGTGGATTCTTGCTATGTATTTGTCCTATCAGCTTCTAGCAAACGAATCAGATGTCGTCGAATCTGGTTGCCGATTGGTTCCGAGTTGCCCCTATGCTTTGTCTATGCTACAGAGCGCAATAACTATATCACGAAAGAGCGAGATCCAGAAACGCTTACTCGACTGTGTCTGTTTATTAGCTGTTGACTAATATTTCTCTATTTTGAATGGTACTCGAGTGATTGTCGGCAAACACCTATTTTGTGTGAGTTCATGGCGCTGAACGCACAGCGATGACGGCTGTTCGAGTGACCGATGCGGTCTGACAGGGTAAACGGTACACAGATAGAGCGAGACGAATACGTAACGAACAGCTTCGCTGGATCGGCAATTTTATCGGGAAAAGATGAACGAGCGTATGACGGAAACGATCGCAATCAGCGGTACCTATCGTACTTTCGAGGCTTGGCTTTTGTCCCGCTAGAAATACGAGAACTGCTTAAACGTTTCTCTAAGTTAAAGAAACTTTGTGCTGAAGGGAGAGTGATGCTTCGGGTTAATGTAGTTTAGTTATAGTAGAAAGTACTTGTCTAAATATTATAAAAAAAAATTGACAGACTTTGGCTGAAAATTGAAAGTGAGTCTACGAACAGTGCCGAATAAAGTATATTACAAGTGGACTTCATATTTAGAATTTTCTGAGAAGGTTTTGATGGGCTAATGTAGAAACTCATTTGTACAAAGTATGTCAAATAGGAAAGGATAGACTCTCAGTAAGATTTGTATTAGAAATATCTAGTGTAGATTATTCTTAAGTAATTCGAGCAATAATAGATGAGTTAGAAAAAGTTGTGAACATCAATTTTGCCTCTTTTAAGTATAAGAAAATTGGTTATATTTTTAAATTCTTTTTACTTTTTTTTTACAATTTACCTTTATAAAATTATGCGCTAAAATTATTAGTTTAACTATTTTTATATAAAGCTTTTTTTTTCGCGAAACGCGTAATCATTTCAGCTCCAACAGTCAATGCTGTCATATTACGATATGCTGAGTCTGTGGTAGCTACCACTGGAACTGGGATCATTAGCGATATTTAGAAAAATATTTTCGACGATATGAAACTTATGATAAAGTTTCATTTGTTTTAATCCAAATATTCATAGACTGTCAACAAATGTTTCGCGACTTCGTTAGACTTATAGATGTCAGTGCAGCTTAAATAATATTATCCCCTAATACGTATGCATTAAATAGTCTCTAAAAAGAATACTGATACACTTATACATACATAAAACAACAGGCACAAATTAGGACTGAAAAACAACTTCGTGTTTAGCGACCTATAATCACTGCAGTGAAGGTCTTTGCTAACGTCATCTGTTTTCCCTGACAATAGGTCAAAAAACTAGTTTTACAAGAACGACTTCGGTCAATACGTATTTTGTTCTAGTGTACGGACCTCACCTGCATTGCCGAATCAAAATCTCGCCTTTTTATTATAAAAAGAAACTTCAATGGTGCTCAACAATGCTGAGAATAAACTTAAGGGAGCTATTACTGAGATTAGCCTTTTAGAGTCGGGCAAAAATAAACACATTTCGATTTTATTTAACAACTTTTCATAAAACAATAGCAAATTTTCTCTACGTTGAGCATATTTATTCTTTTTTTCATAAGACATTTGGGCAAACGATTGTGATGAACACGAACTCATTTGGTATTTGGTAAAAACGGAGACCGTTGGCAACAGTGGGTTTCTAGAAGTGCGTTTTAAACAGAAGAAGAAAAGAAATTCCTGATGGGTCATCTTTTGATTCAGTTTCGGTCATCTCTTGGCAGACGATCGTCAGAGAGGACGTGTTTAAGGATATATGTTAACGTCATTGAGTTAGTTAATATATAACTGCAACTATAATTAGTAAGGCAGAGATTTACCCATCCCTTTGACCAAAGAGCTACCATAACGACAGGACACTTTGGTACGAAGAGTTTATCGAGCGGTTTATCTATTGAAGTAGATATATGCTCAAGATATATAGGGTCTTGCGTTACTGAATTTATTCGGGATGTCATAAACTCAGCAGAAATCTACATACACAATAAATTATAAGTGACAGTTACTCAGGTGGGGGCTCCTGTAGCCGCAAACCAACGAAGCTCGTTGTGCCCATACGGTGGTGCACATTGTGCATAACTACAATATACAATGAGAATGTATAATGCATGCGTTACCTTAACCTCGAAACGCCGACGGCAGAAGAGCAGATATCTACAACCCTCAAGGCGAATGCTTGTAGCTTTTAAATTTTTTAACTATTTTCAGTAGTGGTATATAGAAATAAAGCAAATACAAAAGACCTCAGATGTATCGTCAAGTAGCTTCCATGAAGAATTTCAGTAGTTTTAACCGAATTCTGTATTAGTTTCTTTCCCAGATTCATAGCGTACGCAATTCAGGCAGTACAAACGCTATTTTTCGACCAAATTTTTTTATAGCGCTCTCCTTTTGATAAACAATATGCGCATTCCCCAATTATTCTTTCTAATACTGTCTTAATATAATCAAATTTCAGGAGAGCCTGACCTTTTTGAATTTAATGAAAAATAAATATATTAACGGTTACATTCAACGACATAAACGTACTCCCTGCAATCATGATTTTATCGTTTACCGTTAACGAGATACCCAACCTTTGTGCTACCAAACAAGACTCTATCTTCGCTTACAATGAAAATGCTTCTTGTCCTCATGACAACATACATTTAACTGCTACGTTTCATTTTGCGAATGGTTGATTATTATTTACATCCAACGCGGCAGGAAATCGTCCATTTCCCATCGGGTGCTTCCTTACAGCCTACAGCTGCGCAGTTGGCCTCTTCTGTAGTCTTTTCATTTTGAAGCACCGCTGGTTCCACTACTGGGAAAATATAAATACTTCTAGGCAATCGTGCTGAGGCCGAAGTCTACATAACAGTTTCGCTAGAACTTCGCCGCTTGCCTTGTACTAGGGTAGAGAAAACGGAGAATTATTGCAATGCCTACCAGGTCCACCGCTGATCCATCTGCTCCTGGTATCTGACGATAACCGTGAATACCCTTCTTACTACATTGATCGTGCAGCTGATTACGTCACCTAGAAGCTGGCGAGTACCATATTGATCCGCGGTTTACTTGTCATTTCTTTCGCTTCTATTTGTATATATGCTAGGTACCTTGTCGATAGACTGTCGGACGATCGAGATGTTTCAGAATCCTTTAATTCGCCCCGAACATCTCCCATATTTATTTTACTCTTTCTCCGTAAAGATCTGCTGGTGAATCACCGATCGCCATTTGACAGGAGGGGATAGATGTCAGCGTTGAGCCAAACAGTATACACGGCAAATAGTAACTTGGCCTGATTTGTGTCTGCGGCTGCCACGGCCGTCCTATGTAAGAATTAGTTCAGAAAACAAACACCATCTCGCTGTCAAGATTATTGACGACACAGCCTTCTACAGTGGACACGCGCATATTGCCGGTACGGGGCGAGAAAATTATTTCATGTAGCTGTGGCTGTTCAACCAGCCATTTGGATGTAGTCGGTTACCTTGCCTGAATTGAGCAAGCTACTCATCATATTGGCACAGTTTTTTCGGAGCGATGGCGAATCCTTCTTATTCCGCCCCCTCGGCAAATATGGCACGGCAGAAAACAAGGGCTTTGTATGCCATATCAAGCATGATATTATCATGTTCCATGATAGTCCCTGGCAGCATTAGGTATTGTCTTCGATGCTTTCGAAGGAACGCGCCGTCCTGTGCAGAAGCTTTTCCTCCGGAGACAAATAATTTTGATGCTTGCGTTGCAGGTGTTCCATTATTATACGAACGAACTGCTTGTGTTTGTGTTGTCAATGCAACCGTCTTTTTCATCGCCTCATAGAAATCGTAGTTCTATACAAAGGGACACTAATGGCGGTAGTCTGAACGAGGGTGGTCGGAGACAAGTGTTATAATGAGATCTGATAATGACATGATTGCGGAAAGGATTCGAGACAGAAAATTTCAAAATGAAACAAGATCTCGTATTAGTAAAAGGAATCCGATGCTAACGGAATGGGCCATTTATAATAGATGGTCAACAAATTACCGTAGAGTCGGATATGCTGATTTGGAAGTCATGTTTATTTTTTGCGACATCGACTTCTATTCGTTGTAGTAGATCTTCCAAGAATCGCAGCTAGATATTTATCTTTTCTTAGTTTTCCAGTTTCGTTATGAAATATGCGCTCAATGTTACAAACCTGCTTAGTATTGTCCTGCTCACTGCACTTAAATATATACTTAAATTTCTTATAAATTCTGAATATAATACTCTCTGTATGGGGTTCCTCTGTGCATCGTTTCATTTGGATTTTTATTAGGCCAAATTGAATTAAATTTCACAAAGTAAAGACAATTGATCGTAGCACGAAGTATTTTCTTACTGCTTATTTGCAACATGAACATAAACATTTGGTTCCCTGCGATAGTCTGAATACCAAGCATTCACGAATCTACTTAGATATCAATTATTCGGGCGACCTTGCCATTTTTATTTTTGGCGTATATCAAAAACAGCCCTACTCTCACAAATGAAACCTGTAACCATTATTATTTAAGGTATATAGCTAATCATCAGTTTTTAGCTCACCTGTAGTTTGCTACGATAAGGTTTTTGGGATCACCAACGGCAAAAATAATCGATATTTGTGGTCTATCATTGTTATAAGTTGACTTTTACACAGCACAAAACAGTTTCCATGTTGATTCTATTTTTGCCCCATTGGTATGTATTCAACTCGTCTCATACGAAGTAAATTCATATGGGGGGTTGTCGGTAAGATCCAGTTGGAGAAATGAAGCTTCACCAATCTAGAATTTGATTACTCTTATATGGATAGATGTGATTAAACACAGACAACAGGCAATTTGGGATGCGCTACCTCGTTAGGGTAGAGAAATATCTGAATGAATCTAAAAGCAAAGGCTAAAATAATGACGCAGGCGAACAAATTAAATTATTATTTATTTGTGTATGTTTTCATAGATCGTGAATCACATCAAGTTCCGTTTTTTGGGCTTGCAGGTATCAGTAACAAACTTTAACAGTAATAGTGCAAACGTTAAGAGAAGAGACTACGAACAGGAAGCGGTCGACTATTTCCGAACCAAGCTGGAACAATACGGCAATGCAGAAGTACCCATAAAATCCCTTCTCGGACACAGGTGCGCAAAAACAGCCTTAGACTAATTATGACACAGCTAAACAACGTGCCCAAACAAATATGGCAGAAATCAAACTGTTTCGATTGAATAGTCGGGGCATAGACCAAAAATGGCTTCAATCACCAACAATGTAACTGCAATTTCTAATTTCATTTATTATAATAAAACAATACTGCTGCTACGTATGAGCACAGTAGGTATCAAGGAATACTTTTCTTACGCAGCACAAATTGTCCATGTTGGAAATATGTTATTGTTTACAGAATATCTATTGACCCATTTTCGGGCGTGATTCTGTGCTCGTGGTTGTGGTTGCTGATGATTTCGGCGTTTATTGTCGATTGATAAGCATAACGCTTTTGGTAGAGATTAGGTGCCCGTAGGTAGGCGAAATTATATCAACCCTCACAATAAGGGACTCAGCGTATATTGTCATGGGCCGCCATAAATTATTCATGACAGACAAAATGCAAATAGATCTAGCCGAAATGGTATCTGCTCAAAGCGGATTATAATTAACTTATCGTGTCTCGTTATTACCGTTATTAAATATGAAGGCTATGAATATGGCTGGATTTAAAGGGAATAGTAGAACAAAGTAGAACAGTTTTGCTAACCTCATCTTTCATGGATTCTAGATCTCAAGCGTCACCTGAAGTGCGACACATTTCCGGTCAGCATGGCAAAGAATTCCGGGATTTTCTTGCGAAACACCCGGACATTTTTGTGCTCAAAGATGACCACGTAGTGCTCCGCTCAGTGTTGGAGAACGTCGAGGGAGGCGCGTCGCTTATTCACCTCGAGGAGGATTCGAGTCTCGTCGAGGAGGAACCTCCAGCGCTTGATTCGCACCTGCGCGAACAGCTCTGCTCAATATTCGAACAACACGTTAAATCACGTAGCTCCGTCTCTGTCGACAATCTCTTCCTGCACTTGACGTCACGTTTTTCACGCGACGTCTACTCGAAGATGATTAAGTGTTCTGGTGACCTCTGCGCCTTCCTCAAGATGAACTCACACATATTTCATGTGCAGAGCAACATAGTCACGATCTCGGCTGAACGATTACGTCAGGCAGCGCAAACCCGCATTCAACCCGATCCCCCCGCGCCAAAACCGCCGCCACAACCGTCGCCCGCCCAGCCGCAGAGTATTCAGCAGCGGATTAAGAATCAAATTCTTAAGGTAGGACAGTGTAGGCCTGGTTCGTTACCGGAGTGTGGAGTTGCAGCTTTTATAAGTAATCCAAAGGACTCGGCACTATTTAGAATTATATACTAAACAAGTAATCCTGCTTATGCTATTTATTTTGAGTTAGCGACAGCGTACGCTCGTTTTATGATACAAGAGTAACGGACACTAGTAAATCGATTTTGAAATCCTACGAAACGCTCAAACTCTTTCTGAACTTGCAATTCATGCAGCAAATACTTTAAACGAACAAGACGCAATTTCAAGGAATTATGACAGAGACGTTCAATGATCAAGTGCTTCTAATCGATCCGTTGGTCTCTCTGGCTAGCATCAGTACTGCTTTCTACTTTGTTTAGGTAGGACTCTTTGGCTTTATTTATATTGCTAACTTCATTTAGTAGTTCATGAGACAAAGTTTTAGTCACATAGTTCAGCAACACTTTCTTGTGATCAAAACGATCATCGGAATATTCTCTAGCCAGCTTTGAGTAATTTACTGATAAAATCTAGGTTAAGTTTTCTATTTGATTTTCTCTGTAATAAATCATCATCTTGAGTTAGAGGATGGAAATCTGCTAATTGCTTTTTTTCTTTTAAACCAGCTTTTATGGGTAACAGATCGTACTGCTTGACTGTTATCATCTGTTGATGATTGTACACAGACCATCGAGACTTGCTTGAAACGCTTGATTAACCCATATTGTAAAAATAACCCTATACGTTTTTACCATTTTCTTTTATATCATTTGTAATACTACAAGTTATATTACGCACTGTGCTGTCACATATGGTAATTTTATTCTTCACACAATTTATTTAATATTCATCCCTCAAGTCTTAGCACTATCTATTTTAGATACACAAGGTCAGTTATGAATCTTACAAATGATTCGACTTTCCCTTAGTTTTTTTACTTTTAACTGCAAAATAATCTGCAACATGACAGTATCGACCTTGATCCAAATTACAATATATCAAACGTATTTACTACAGCATATTATATGATAACGGGCATTGTATCCATTTTGTTTTCAAATGCTTTTCGGTTATCTCGTCTTATGTCGACTCGAATGACCATGGGTCACCTTTCATTCTCATGTTCTAAAAGTTCCTATTGCAATTCCTCCAATGGTCTAATCGTCAGCGGTTCTCTAAATCCGCTTGATGTTACGAAAACCATTAATGAGAGAGCTAGCAACTGGGTTGGCCGCTTCGAGGTCTCTCACCGAAAGGCCAAGGCCGCTCTCGGAAAGAGCCGACATCGATCGTTGACCTTACCATGTCTTCCTTCTCCCTTCTCTCTTCCCGCTGTAATAGCGTAGGTACCTAGTTATCACTGGGTCAATGCAGTTGGACAATATGGTTCGAGCGCGCTATGTTTTCACTATAGGCCCTTCCATAGCAATACGCGATGTGGACTCGCTTTGAGCGGGCAACCTTTTGGTGCTGTTACTATCGACCATTAATCGATTTATTTCAATATTATTGCATCGTAGCGATTATCAGGTTTGATGACGAAATTTTCGTAGTATTGCTTCAATTGTCGTGGTGCGTATAACGAATCGAGTTACGCGGTGTTTACCCTACAGTCAGGCTATCTTTCTTAGGCTCTATTATCTCGGCACATAATCTGCTCTATCCACTAGACAAGTAGACGTCTGAGAATAATGTTTCTTACCGGAAACAAAAATACGTAAAAAGGCATTGAAACGTACGATAAGAATCATTATACCGTTATAAAATTACTGAAACATAACACGGGCGAGTAACTAAAATTACGCTGCTTGAACGAATTCAAATATGCCATAGTAAAAAAATGTACATCTATCAATAAAAATATTATGCACGACAGGTGAACAAGGTCCGGGCAGCACGCGGCTTTAGTATTAATCTAAAGAGATACTGCCTGGTCATCTTACATACTGGATACATTCATTATTAATTTTAGAATGCCGAAAACAGCGACCTGATGCCCCGCAACTAATCTCGCATGAGCAAGACTGAGGAAGCTTTTATTCTAGTTTTAGCATTCATTTTTTTTTCGCTAACATGATTTTTTTTTTATTTAACCGCTATTTTCACTTGTTTTTGTTTGATTTTACTTTTATTAGGTTGTCGCTGAAAACTCGGCAATGGAATATCGGGAGCGCGGTGGAGCAGCTGGAAGCTATTCCCACACACCCCCTGCCATTGTACAAAATCCCCAACAGACACTGGAACAGCAGAAATGTCTTCAGGAGATGTTGCGAAATGTTCGAATCATCGCCAAGCCCAAGGAGTGTGCGACACTTGTTCACAATTTGCTCAACAAGCAGTACGAGTCTGTGGCCGTTGACGCCGAAGGCGTCAATCTTGGCCCGAAAGGTCCCATGACTCTGCTGCAAGTGGCCACGCCCGATCGGCAAGTTTATCTATTCGATTTGCTTTCGAATCCTGCACTATTACAAGACGGCAAATTGCGCGAGTTGCTTGAGTCTGAGCGAGTTCTTAAGGTCATGCATGATTGCCGCAACGACAGCGCTGCCCTCTATCACCAATTTGGCATAACATTGCGAAACGTGTTTGACACGCAAGCAGCACATGCCGTGCTTCAACAACAGGACCATGCCAAGCCCGTGTACAAGGTTAAAAATATTTCACTTGCAACCCTTTGTGACATGTATGGCGGACCGCTCAACCCGCGCAGAGATCAAATGAAAGCTCTGTACAGGTAACCAATTAATTACCTATTTACAATAATCTTTATAATAACCGTATACCATGCTATGATATACAGGCGTAATAATACTTGACAACATTGTGGCAAAAACACATAATATCTGTTGGTGTCATTTCGGCATGATTCAATATCGAACCAAGACCATTAAAATATAAGTACTTAGAAATTATAAAAACCTAGATCATTTCGGGTTGACCGCGCCAATTAAGACAACTCATTACATACTTTGTTATTATGTCAATTTCAGGCGAGACCAAAAGTTCTGGTCTCGTCGTCCCCTGACGGACGACATGATCTTCCATGCCGCTTTCGATGTCATTTGCCTGAGTGCACCGTCGGTGCTCGATAATTTGAAGGCAGCAATTCGCGAAGAAAGTAAAAGTCTAATGCAAGACCTCTGCCAAGAACAAATTCATTCCTATATTCAACCGGACGAGGTAAATACACATAATACACAACTACACCTGCTAAAAGATTCGTAGATCCATGCTACAGAGTTTGCTATCGCATTTGTTAACATGAACGTATCCAAGTTCGCACCACTATATATATATATATATATATATATAGGCTTTCTCTCTGCGAACTGAAAATCTCCTGTGAAAACCGCCGCACAATAGAAAAATAATGTATATCCACCTGCACGTATGGCGACTACCGTGCGTGGCTTTTGTTTTTTCGTAGCCCTTCGTATTATACAATGATGAAATCGGGCACTGGCAACGCGAATCAGCTATCCCTAAGTGTTTCCTTATCTAATTTATTCCATAGGTGAAACTTAAGAAAAAGCAGCGCAAAGTTGACCATGAGGTATCCGATCTCCGGGCACGCCTCAGTGGCAACTCGGTCAAACCTATCGTCTTGTCCAACCGCGAGATCCGTCTCTTGCGCTATATCGAGCTCACAGACGAGGAGATTGCGAAAATTGAAGGCTCGCCAAAAGTCGCTAAGAAACTTGAACGATTGCGCAGTCACGGCAAAGAAGATGGAGATGAGGAAGACGAAGAGTGCGAGGACGGTGATTACGGCGAAGAAGAATCAGAAGAGAGTGACACGGCTTCACAACCGCGTTCCGGCGATTACTGGAGCTACGTAAGCGATGAGCCCTCGTCGTTAACAGCCACCTCACAAGCGGCCGCCGAACCAGTCAGCAGTAATTTCAGCCTGAACAGCTTGGCCAACAACATCAGCATCAACAACAACAGCAATCATCATAATAACCTTAACAATAATAACAACCTCGACTCAATCGGATCAAACGTGAGCAATCTCAGCAACTCGTCGTCAGGTTGCTGCTGTCAGTGCCATTTACATAATAGTGGAGCAGGTAGCGGATCTATCACCGGCCCCAACAGCATAGTTCGCTCCGCTGGCAGAGAAAGAACTGCATCTCGAGGTTCGTTCAGTGCAACAATAACAACAGAAACGGCAACTACAGGAACATCAATGACAGCCCCGGACAGCTCGCTGTCCCCGGGTACAGCCCCTGTTGACAACACCAGCACCACCGCATTCAGTCAACCCAACAATATCAATGATGCCAATGGCCTTAGCAATCACCTAAGTAACAATAATGGTAATGGCACTAGCAAGACAGGCAGTGGCAGCAACGGTTGCAGCCCAAAATTAGTGAATGGCAACGTTCCATTAGAGAAGACGATTTCAGCATCGGCGATCAGCGCCATGGTAGACGAGGAAACACAGACATTATCTACGGGTGAGTAGCATTGGCAACTGTGGTCAAGCGTAAGTAGACATATGGTTACTCAACAGGTTGGTTGGGGTAAAATGCAGCGTCTTGGTAGAATCGTATGTGTAGATGATAGATTAAATTATATATTTGTGTATGTAATTTATGGGCACTGCGCTTGAATTCTAATAAGTCATTCATAAAGGTCGCTACCAAATAGCAGCATGACTTATGCTGACAAACGAATTCATCAATAATAAAAAATACAAACTGGAGATAAAAGATCCACATTGATTTACCGTGAAATATAGGAGAGGAATTGACAATTCGTGAAAAGTAGTGCTCTCAACGCAACTGAGTTTCACCATCGTGGGCGATCCCTGCAGTTGTTCCGTTTAAAAGATCATATATATTACCAATCTATACCGCTGTTCCTTGCGTTCTCATTTTTTAGGTGATGTTGTAATCACAAGGGTGTACTTCGAGGAGGGAGAGCGACCGGGCACACCGCCGGAGCCCGAACGAAAACCCAACGCTCCAAATGCCAACAGCACAAAGGCCAACCCAATTCAGCTTGCCGCATGAACGCAAACATTGGACGAACACATTTTATAGATGTATCCACACAAAACAAAGAAAAGGAAGAGGAACGCTGGCAATAGCCATCGTGCGGAGTAAATCCTGAGCGTCTGGCGTTAGCGCACGGCGGACGTACAAAGGAGACATGCACATCACACATGCAAGTGTGATGCTAACCTGAGCTATCTAAAGTTCTGGAAGATTCTGCCACCCACCCCCCTCACCCCCCACCCCCGGGGGGCAAGAAGTCCACAGACATTTGCTGACTCTCTGGATCAGAACTTACTCCAGATTAACAGTAACTCTCTCATGATCTGAAGTATCGACAGTAACAAGGCTGAGGTCTGACTAGATACGAAGGAAAGACGCAAATCTACTTATATCCCAACAAGTGTGGTGTAGAAATGGAGTTTGCCCGCCAACGGAGTATAAAAACCTTGTAGTTTAGAACAAAAGGATACGACGATTCACTTGCTAGAGCACACTCCAATTCCTGACCCCTACCCGCAACAAGCAAACAAGCCAGGATCCCGTTTGTTACATACGGATTACATCAATCCGTTTTGCATTTATTTTCCCAATTTATGTTGTTGTAACGTTTGGAGCAACTATAAAACGGGACAAAGAAATATAACCTATGATAGTTCATGCTGCACTTGGTATCTCGAGAGCCAGGAAGCGATAAGGTTGATGAGATTATTCCATATGGTAAGGACAATAAGGTAATCACTTGATAATAACTTTGCATCCAAATTTTCGTTCTGACCATACCGTTTTGCACACAGGGCGGTTCAAGATATATTTATCATTTAGCGAAAAGGCACGAAAAAAGAACCTCGTATGTCTGTTACGCGTTACGTGCAGGCAAACGAAGCTAAATCCTTACCAGACACCATAACGAATTTCACAATACATACATAATATCGAGTAATGTCAATAGCTTAACAATACGTGAACATTATTAGGAACACGTAAACACACAAATACAAACATACGTAATAAGCACGCGCCTTGATCGCAAAAATTACACATATTTTTCGTATATCTACATATACATATTTATACAAACAATATAGACATATTTGGACAATTACGGCTCATTTCTGTATTATATGGGAAAGCTATCCTTAATACTGTACATGACGACAGAGAACATTACCGTTATTTCTTTATTTTATTTGACATCTTCGTTTCGTATAACGATTGTCACAGACAAACAAATAAACAAGACAGATATATAATGGGAAGTGAAAAATTTGATACGAAGTCGCTATTGCTGTCGATTGCATTAACCTAATCGAGCGTTTGAAGACTGTGTCACTATGATGCGTAAGCCTATCATAAGCATAATAACAATGACAAGAGTAGGTGTTAAGAAGAAAACGGCGAGGATGGCTCTTTATCCGAGAGAGAAATGCCAGTGCTGATTACTGATGATGAATCTGGCATCAACAGAGACTTACAAATAATAAGTTGAACTACAACAGAATGGTAAATAGATATCGACGAAAACCATGAAAAGCGCAGTCAACGAAAAGCGGAAAATTAGTTGAAGACAAAGCCGCTTTATCACGAGTTTCCGCTCTAATCAATGTTGGGTACAACTTCAAAAAGTGGCGAATCAAAACCCCAATATTGACGCAGCTTTTGCGATAGAGATCACCGAATAAGCAAATGCTTGCTTTTCTGATGTTCTGTCGACAGATATAGGTACATGGGGTTTGCAGGATTTGACAAGCAAAAACCCGAACAGATAATTACTACAACTGTATTCGGAAGTGGTGGAACCGATTCACGATGTTGTGGTCACTATAATTCTGCAGTGTCTTCCTTACCTGTTCTAAAGCCAGATGGATATTCCTGCTAATATTTTTTGTTGTATTGGCAGTAGATTACTTAGAAGAAAGAAATAGCCAGGTACGGGGTTTGCAAGGACTGTTTCTAAAAAAAACTTTATTTTTCACTGGAAATGTCGATTGTTAGTGTACTTTACCTATGCTACATCATATGTCACCATATATAATCTTAGTGTTAAAAACATCTTTTTTTTTGCTGGCGTATGAATGGCTGGCAGATTTCTGACTGATTTCCTATATTGAAACCGCCCACCACTATGAACATGTTTCATTACTCCTGAGATCCCGATTTCGACAACCTGCATTCAACCGATATCTGTTTCACATGGAATTGCGTTGTCACTCTTTTTTACACTGTCATTGTTTTACTCGTTGACAGAATTAACAGGTGATGAATAAGTTAGTATCAAGAATACGACAGATGATTGTAAGAGATAGCAGAGAACCTATTGGAAGACCATGATAGGGCAACGATTTTTTGGGGCTCATGCCTGTGCTGAACGGCCGAATCTATTGTTGGGTCGTTCGAACACGAGCAAATAATTGAATATGCCGCTAGATACTTAATTAAGCCGCCAGTCTGATGACCAGGGCTCTTTTAATATTCCATCACCCGTACTGTCAATAGCTTTATTTTGATAGCGACAATGTGTGGCTACTGTTAATCACATTAATGAAAGCATTATTACCTCCCCGGTAATAGAGCATATCATTAGAGAATCAATGAGAGAGCATCAATGAAAGGCTTAGACTTTCAGCTTGTGACTGCGTATGAGTAGGTCCCGAGACTGGCAAAAACCTAAAAACGAACCCAAGCTTAGTCGCGGTTAGCCCTATATTCTATTCTCGTTATAGACACTGGCTACGAGAACGCCTATCATATAAGTTTGCTGTATAATTGCAGCATAGAAGATTTACTAAAGCACCTGTTTTGAGTATCTGCCCTGGTCGCATGACGACCACCTCAGATCGACGCAGGTGTGTATATCAACAGTCCCGTCTCATCGAATTCAGATCATTACAGATGACAGTGTTACTTTTAAACATTGATTGATTGAAAGAACACCATCAATTATTGCTTTGCTTGACCACCTTGTAGAACACTTAACAGGCTGACTGCTCATTCCATGTGCTGATATTCTTTATTGAACCGTACAAGAGTAGCGATAATGGCGTCAGTGTCAACTGCAAAAGTAGACACCATCATTTGCATAACTGCAGGCACACTTTCGTAATGATAAAAGGGGAAATGAAATAACAAGGACAGCAACCAAACGAGTCCGAACTGCGAATTTGGCCAACAAGAAAAACAATAATAACACCCGGCTGTGCAAAATCACTACATGTTTATGCGTCGCCGACAGGTGTTAGCAAAATGATGCATCCGAAGAAACACAAAAAAAAACGGAAAAAAGATTATTATTAATACGTTCTTCAATAAATAGTTACTCGTCGAGAGTAGAATCTGAATGAGCGGCTTGAAGCCAGCTCGATTGTGATATGATAACTTCCGCAACGGAGGCCGTAAGAAAGAGTATATATATATGTATCAGTATATATATATATATACTGAAAGATAAACAGAAGTTTTGATAGCAAAAGAAAGAAAGGGCATGCGAAAGAAAGCGAAGTAAATATGAGAGAATAAATGCGCGAGTGAGACCTACTATCTAAGTATATATATATATACATATATATGAAATTGAAAAAGGAGTGCGCTGTCAATACACGTTTATATATGAGGATATTATTATATGGATACTGATACTGCTGTATCGATTTAATAGAGTGGGTAAACTTTGCCACCCGTCCGTTAATCACCGACGAACTCCAGCAGTGATGAGTCCAAATGACATATGGTAGAGAGCAATAAAGCAAAAAAGTAGACGTTCAGAAATGATGAAAGTATTTGTATGTTTGGCTCTCGATGATCCATTCACCATATTTTAGCTATTTCGCTTACGTTTTTCTTTTTTTTTTTTATCTTATAGACAAAAAATCAAGAGGGAAGTTGTGTATGTTTTATTTTAACTACAACGTATGACCTCGACAATCGATCGCGGCCCCTGTTTGATTTTTTCGCCCGGCCTGTCGTTTCCCACCCGAGCTTTTGTTTTGAGCAGGTAAATTCAACTGCGTAGGTTTAGGACATTTTTCCATTCTAAGTCTTCTTGCTTCCCAAGGAATGTTCCCTGAGCTCAAGCGTTGCTCGGAAATGGGTGGACCGGCTTCATTGTTTTGTCTCACATGGGTTTTATGTGTGCGTACATAAAATAGACAATCCCATGTTCTGGGCGCCCGAAATACTTCGCCTTCGTTCTGAGTGGCTGACGAAATCTTCTAAACGTATCTATGTCAGCGTAGACAAAAAACGAAAAATAAGGTATAACTACAGTCTGTTCCTTATGACTGCGATATCTGCTATTGTCATAGTCGTTAATAGCGCTGAATAATTGATGTTATTGTAATGTTGTCGACCGCCGTAAATGAAAACAGAATCCGCTCTGTAGCATCGTTCACGGGAAAGAGCGAGCCATGGGTGAAACAACAGCTACACATAACAATGATTTCATAAAACATCACAGTTGGCAAATATAAAACTTACAGTCAGTTTTTGACGGCGGCGCTATAAAAAAAATAACAACTAAATAGTAGGTCAGCCGCATCAGGACAACAACAAAAACAACAAGAAGATTAGTATTAGCAACTATACAGTGACAGCAGCAGCCGCAGCGGTAATAAGAACAACGGCAATAATACGATACAAGAATAAATGAAGCGAAACATTGGTAAAAAACGAGCGTAAGCTGCTATGGAATAATAGAGATTATAGACGAAAACCACACAAATGACCGCCATGGCATTGCACTCGCCCATTAGCCCCTCACCAGATGCACGAAAGCACGACAGCACTGACTAAAATTTCAAGAGAAAAATACAAATTTCCATAAAGAGAAAGACGAAAAAATAGATAATGAAACACGATGGGTAATATTTTAAGATGATGTCAAAAAAGCAAAAACGGGGGGATCTATCCGTCAATTGAAAATACTGATTTTCCGCATTGTTCCGGTTTTAACTCATCCGACAGCTACTGGACAGTTTTGTAAGCGCGAAGAACAAGCTAACAAGGTATAGAAACTAACCATGGATGCAACACATTGAGTGGTATAGCAGTAGCAGTGTCTACAACAAACCTATGATGTTTTCAGAGAAAAATTTTGAAAGCACAATTTATATGTTTCTGTGAAAGCGTGCTGCCATGTTCCGGCATTGACACCTCAGCGAGAACACCCGCATCTGTGGCATGCATCTAGAAGATAAACTCGGCTTTTTATGAACTGTTCGGTAATACTATCGGAAAGCAACGGTAATAATGGCAATCGGGTCAAATGCGTATTTTTTTTATGAGTTCGGTTGGGCTTGCTTAGGTTTAGGATGTTGGTGGAGCCGTCACGAGCAAATTGTTTCGTGGCAATATCCATATCTATGAATACATACAAATGGGGATATAGCAAATGGGCCACTGAAAAAAAAATGTACACCCTTGGGTACCAGGGGTGGTTGCGACACGGGGGCGGAATGGCAGACAACCGAGACAATCTGATCTAATTGAACGTGTCGATCATTCTCCATTCATACACAGCTGAGACCGCCTACACCGGTCAATCAAACATCTACCAACCAACCAACAAACTCAAATAAAAAAAAAAACAATAAAATACAGTAAATTCAATACTGAGTATTCAATTAATAGTCTGTTACTAGTTGGTAGCACAGATAGTTATAATATGACGACACGTTATGATGAATGGTCTAACGGGCGAAATTGCAATACGATTGTGAGGCCAATTTATAACATAGGATCAAAAGAAATTGTTTGTTCAATAACGTTTCCGATTGATTTGTTCCAAATGCTCGCTTGTATATACGGTCGCTGTATCTAGTTAATCCTGTGAAGTACGTATCGTATCGACATAATTTTAAAACAACGTGCTATACTACAGACAAACGATTGCACTGACGATTATTGGAGGAGAATATGCATTTCGCGCCATTCCAGCATAGGATCAACGTAGGGTACCGAGATTGAGGCTCTTCAAACATAATACTCATTTCTCTTTCTATTGCAAGAATATCTGATTAGACGCGGTGCATCAGGGCATAGTAGTAGTGGTGGTTGTATTGTACTCGTATCTTTAATGGCTCCTGACAGATTTATACATAGCGATGAGAACACGGATGAGCAAAGTTAAGCAAAAAAAAACTAAAACAGGTTGAGTTACCTTTGCTAAAGGCAATCATTTTTTAATTGACACACATTTTGCCTAAGCAAAACAATATCACGCTGTAGAGCCAAATTGACATCAAACTGGGATTCCAACAAAAAAATCAATTTTACGTGTATCAGAGTCATTTAATAACAAAACGTTTGTTTTTACTTTGACGTTTGTTTTAAAGACAGCATGCTATTGACCGAATTTATGTTACTGAACCTAAAGAAATCTAATCTAAACAATCATGTATAACTTAAGCTTGAAGCTCATTGATCTGATCAAGCAATAGACCACAATGATTATTTTTTAAGCTATCTCTGTTTTATCTGAGATACAGCCTTTTTATCATTCCCATGCGTTTTCCCATGTTTTGTTAAATCTTAGAAGCAACTTTTGCATAAAAAACTATTAAGTTGACAGCAATTGACTACAATTTAGGCAATACGAAAGAACATTATCCTTAACTTCAATGCAAACATCATACAGGTGCAATAAAATTATTGAATTATATAAAAAAGCACACCCTTCTCCCCAATAAATTAACGCAATGCACAGACCTTTGTGCAGGGCCTGAATTTATTTAAAATACTACTTCTGTCAGGCCCGCCATATCGTGTGACTGGTATTACTGCGTTTGCGAAGTCATACCGAATAAATCAAGGCACGTAAGGTATATTTCACACGGAAGTTTCGCTTTTATTTTTTTTGACCTTCATCGGCCATCGAGTGCTTCTTCTTGGGGTAAGTGAAGCGACATGCTTTTCTTCTTCCATCGACTTGTCATCTTCTTTTTTTTCGACAACCTCCTTTACTTTTCTACCCATAGTCCGCTTGGCCTTTTTAGTTAACCGGTTTTCTTTCTGTTGATCTTTGCTCTTGTTTTGTACGAAAATTTCTTCTTCTGCCACTTCATCACCCTCTTCTGAGCCATTTTCCTCGTCGCTGTTGTTGCTCTCATCATCATCATAATCGCCGTCGAAATCTTGTTCCATATGATGATCTTCTTGGCCGTCATCATTATTGTTATTGGGAACAAAATGGGATTTCTTAAATCTTTTTGCTTTGTTATGTTTAGCCTTGGACTTCTTCACCTCGGCTGAACTACGCTCCTCATTCTCATGGAGAACTCTAAAAAAAGACAGCGATAAAAACAATAGATATCTGGTAATGCAACCTAAACGTATGATTTTGTTAAAACATATTATTTAATGTGATTGTCTGATAAAGCAGCCTATTGTAGCGTTTCGAAAACAGCACGATACGTACGTAATAATTAAATCTTAATCTTTAATCTTTCTTTAACGTAATAATTAAATCATTTTTATTGTCCCCCTGCTTATCCGTATGAGTGTTGTTCCCACGTAATATGAAACGCATGATTGAAGTTTACATGTACAATTTGGTAATTATAGAGATTTCAACATCGAGAACCTAGTTGAAAAATATGACCAATATAAACTACAAAACAGGACGAATAAAAATGTCGGTATGACCATTTGCAGTCCTAAGTCGCTTCACTGCAGATTTTAGCATTACTGCCACTTACTTGAAGGTACCATCTTTTCGCCAAACAAATTCGAGAGTCACATGGAATTCAGCCATTTGGATGCCAACATGTTTAAGGACGTCGGCCATTTCTGGACTAAGCGTGTCCCCCTCAGAGCATACTGTAAAATCTTTAAGTAGTTTAATCTTGCCGTTTACTAGCTTCGTGGGAAGGCCAAGCCGCCGAAATTGCGGTTCCATCGAATGAACGAACTCGCTTAAGTCATCTTCTTTCAGTACAACAGTCGAAGTGGCGACAAAACCCGCACGAGCATAGTGTGGTTCACGATAAGATTCAAACCACTCAATTACTTCATCCTCACACTCTGACGTCAGTAATAAACCACACTGGCCTATCAGGCGCTCCGAAACCTAAATTATACGAAAGAAAAAAGGACATTCTGTCAAGTGTGTAGGGAAAAAATGTTTAACTCAACTACCAAGTTTTACTGATAACACTTGTCTCCATGATATAGATACTGCATGATTCGTAAATACATCATATGTCAACAAACCTGGCTCCTAAAATCACAATTAGAAGCACATTTATCCTAAATAAACAGTTATGACGTTTGCCTTACCTTGTGTATGTTAACAGCAATCTCGTTTTCGGCATTGCGGCCGAGGGCGATTCGTAAAACCTTATTCTTTCCCATGATCAGTTTAGAGGTGCCCTTCCACTCTTCACGAACATCCTTTAATTTATTATTCCGCATATTCTCAACAGAGAATATATATAAGGACTCATACTGATTGAGGAGGTCGCGAACTTCCTATAAAAGATAATTTGTACACCAACACGCATATATAAATCAAATGTCATTGAATTTCACTGACAATTTATCTACTGTTTTTCCTTCTTGTTGCAAATACTATTAACCACTAACACCTTCTTCTTGTTAATGAAGCAAGGCCTATATGACGAGATTGAGCAGAAATTTCTTCTCTTTCACTTTCATCGTAATTATGAATCTCAGATTGCAGCATATGTAGATAAATTTGTTTCTATATGCGCTAAGTTTTCAGCTTTTGCTCGTAACTTTCAGCGTTGCTTGTGTCGTGCTACGCAAGTATTTCAATTCGTTACGCGAGGAGTTTTCACAGAGTATATCTATATCATCACCAGAAAAGACCAAAGAAAACCGGAAGTGCCTTTGTCTGCAACGGAGATGACCGACCACAACAACTCGGATATTGCTATACTGGTAGCATCATAATTGCAACAGTAAAAATAGACAAATGTTACTCTACGATTCAGCAACAGGCCACCTAGGTTTCATCCATTTACCTGCAATAATTTCTAGCGCGAAATAAAGTGACCTGTCTAAACTACTCCAGCTAGGTGGCCTTTATCAAACATGTTGGCACGCGTCAAAGAAGCAGATTATAAAACAATAAATTATTTTAATTTTAGTCTGCAAAAGGCTATGTAAAATCTTCAGTAGGCAGCCCAGCTAATAAGTTTTGGATTGTAGGTCTGCTTCCTCTACAATATATTTTCGGTCAATGTATTTATATAGCGTTACGAGATACGAATGTTATAGATATGTGATAACGTGTGTTGCAGTTTATTAAGCTGTTCACATTATAACTGTACCGCTTATATCTTTGGTTTTTATTCGTATGCTTACTCGTGAACAAGCATAAGTCATGCCTTAGGCGAAGAATCCCACTAAGTTTAACTGAGAAAATGATAAAAATCATATCGTGATTTATTGTAAATGTTAACTGACTTTTGTACTCTTTAATATGAGTGTCTAAATCGAACTCATTCCGTTGCGGTGATCATTTGGACGAACTTACGTTTATGAATTTCTCTTTATGTTCGAGACCTTTCTTTTTGGCCTGGGTCAACGAAATGACGCGATTTCGCTTCGACACGGGCATTCTAAACTCTTCTCGTGCTCTACTATAGCTGCAAGAAACACAACTTACAGTTTATACCAGCACGTCACAAAATACAACTTTTCGCGGATATCGAGTGCGAGGTATAATGATCACTAAAACAAAACAAACACACGTGTTCACTGTCTGTTCGATCAGGAACTCCAACTCTACAGTTCGTCTGCTATCGGCGCTGGCGCGTATTTTGATGCGGCCGCCAAAGTACAAAGCCAATGACAAAAATCAATTGTCCATTATTGCCTACGTAGTTTAACAATCCCCGCAATATACCCTAATTGGCTCATTTGAGCCCTAATTCGAATGTATTATTGGGAAAGAGCACAGACAAATGTATGCCAATTATATTCAAACAGTAGCAAACAAATACAGCTTACTATATGTATCAGTAATTGCCATTATTAGAAGATTTAGCGAACGAGTTAATTGAAGTGAAAACTTAAATGAGAGCTAGCTGATACAGTAAGTAGCATCACTAAAGCTTGAAAACATGTTTCGACACCAAGTAATAATAAGTAAACTTAACTACTCAAATTTGAATGGTCCAAACCGCGTTTTATAAATGGCTGAATTAAAGCAACTAGCTTTATGCAATACTCGAAACATTTATATGAAACAACCATACGGCGTCACAAAATGGTCAACTCAATTTTTTTTTTTAATTATACTTTCGACCTTCATCAAATGCGAAATTCAATAATTCAATATTTTAACATTGAAGTGAATTCATATATATTTTTAAAAATAACAATACAATTTTATTTATTTATGACGGTGCTGCATGATTCTGCATATAATAGTATCACATTTTTAAAACGTCGAAATTAACTAAAAGAATTTTTGGAAATATTATTATATTGAGATGAATAGATAGTAAATGCTTGAGGTCCACACCATTGCTTTCTGTGGGGTTACCTAGCTATCCTTATTCTCAATCTAATTCCCTCACGTTGTAAGTCTTTATACAACAAGTCGATACGAGATGTATCGACCAGCGGTTTCCGAATTTCGAACGATCTTTACTACTTGACCTCTTTTGAGCCCATAATAGCGTGCGACCGGATCTCCTGCCTGAATTCTCATAAGGTGATTTTCCTTCAGTTTGCTGGAAATGATTCCATAGAAATGCAAAACCCCAAAATTAGTAGTCAACTGTGTAGTGTCACTAATTGCAGACGATCTGAATAAAGCAGTGCCACAAACACAATTGTATTACTACTAGCATCTTACAAATCAATTAAGTATTTGGGTAATTTTTCATTAAACGAGCCATTCTAATTTATATATTGTAAATCTAAACAATTTATCTCTAATCTAAAAGAGAAATTGTAATACATTTGAAATACGCATAACTTCAGCGCGGCTTAAATGGAAGACGGGTAAATTTTGCGTAAGTGGTAAGATTAAGTAGTTTTAAATTAAAACCTGGGAATAAAAATATGTGCATGACGATGCTGTAATTTCTACAAATATAGAAGTTTTTGATTGAATAAATCTAAAAAGCTCAATGGCGCCAACTGATCATTAAATGCCACCATTGAATATTCCAAACATTCGTAACTTTAACAACTGAAACAAGTGTACTAGAGACATACTATCTCGCAAGAAGCTCCGCCTTCTCTTCGGGCGTGAGAACGACATGCTCAGGCACCAACTCATGCTCAATAATATTAATGAGCAGTTCACTTTCTAAAAAGTGCTCGAGAATATATTTTGGCGCCATGTCTCCAAGAGCTTGTTTTGCTGACGGGGTCATTCCTGCTTGTACCACAATGATAGCGCGAGATATATTCTCTTCCTGCATACGCTGACAGTACGTCTTAATCGTCTTGATACCGATTTTAGCCTCGTCAGGAAAGAAGACAAACATCTGGTCTGTAGGATCATCATTATGCGAAACAAGCACAACGAGATCGCTGCGTGCTGGCCTCTTATCAGACGGCTTATCTCCGAATTGATCCTTGAAACCCTCGAGGTCCTGATCCAATTCTTCCTGTGTCACTAGGTATCCTCTGTCGTGGCAAAGCTGCAAAAAATATATGAAACTAAAGTTTAGTAATCAAATTAATTTGCTCCGCTCTGTTTCGACGCTGATTAATGCGTTAAGTTGAAAGAGGCGCATTGTATACACATTGAGCTAATACAGCCACTCACTATAACGACAGCGTTCAAACGTAGTATACCTCACGCCTTTTTCTTAAGACAAGATTACCTGGAAGTATCTAGAGAAACCAAAGCTTTAAATATAACTATACATAAAAATTTAATTTCATCGTAGAGAGCAGCACAGCCGTACGGCCCAAAAGCTGAACCGCTTTGTAATCACTGTCTGACTGAGCAAGCTCTCAAGCTTAACAACCATAGCCTTTTCTCTAACTGTAAGAAAAGTAATTGCCTAAACTAGTTGTTCTGTGCGCCATATTGAATAATCCGACCAAAGAGGTCGACTATAATAATGTAACCTAATCGGAGCCTCCCACATGTATGTATACTTTATTACATTTATTCGCTATTATTAGATGCCGGTATATTTTGAAAAAATAGAATTCGATTTATTTCCCATTCTAGTCATACGATGATCAAGTACGCCTTGTTTTGCTTATTATAATTTTCATGCAATAGGCCTAAGAGTAAATCACAGAAGCGTTGTCTAAAGCTCGACATTATTTGCTAATGAATGTCATTTATTCAGACACTTAGACTTTTAATCGTTCTAGCTAAAAGCCAAATGTCTTCAAACCGACTTTAGGAGGGCACATATTTTTACAAACCTGCATAATAGTCTTCCGAATTCGCCACAGTTTGTAGGTTTCTGCTTCATCATCCATGACGTTGCTTCTCTATTGGTTCTCGATTCCACAAATCAAGGTGAAATCGTCCGCCTCGAGCGGTCGTCAGTCACGCTGTGCTTTTAAATTGCGTTGTGCTACTTCCCGGTATAATCGAATCGAACGCACAATTCCACATGTTTTGTTTATAGAGGGCGGTGTGATCGTTTTGGGGGGGTCGAAAGTTAGAACAGCCGCTGACAAACTAAGCGGCCGGGTGATTCATGCCAACGGAGTTAGTCAGCGCAATCAATTGGCGCTCTTTAACAATTACGCTGTTACTTAGCAAATTTTACAAGATGGTCCTACTAAATCGAGTGGTAAGTTATCAAATGGCATAAGGTGAACCGGTGTTGTCGAATGTAAAATTGTTTATGAAATTCTTGCTTTCCTAATATTATTTTTATTTTATTTTAAGGCTTCATAGTAGTGAATTGCATTGATTATCAGTAACTAGCCAATAATAGTAGCCGGTAAATGTTTAACAGAAAAAAACGTTGTGTACGATTACATAAATTCGTGTTCAGCCTTTGTATCGCGCGCCCGCTCTATCCCATTTTGTTCTGTCGTGCTGGTCTAGAAAGCTAATTTCCGCAGCACCGAACTTACAAAAAATTCGTTTCGAAAGTTGGATGGATCTAAAAAGCATAATCAGTTTGCCACTCGCTACAACTATTTGGAGTTGACCTTTGTATTCACTCTAATATCGTGAACCCAAGAAGGCTGCTTATTTTGTTCAATTTTCCTTCTTTTACAAACTGCGTGTATAAAATGTAAATGAGAAATATCACAGAAGATATTTTTTCATGAATAAACTCGAAAAACTTTCGATAGTGATTGTAATCTGTCATAGCTACATTAGTAAACCTTTCTCCCCTATAATAGGATCAGTCTCACTCGAAAGGCTCAGCCTTTATTGGTTTTAGTATTCTAAAGAGAAACAATGTTTATTAAGACGTGTAACCTTAACAAGAGATACCACAAATCATAGGCTGTAACTGAAATTTCGCCTTGATTTTAAAAAGGGAAACTATGAAATCATGCCAGTCCAGCATTTTTTTAATGTTAAGGAGAATCTGAGTGGAAGCACTGCTGCAGAATAGGATTCATGTCCAAAATAAACGTGTTCATTAGATAAAGAAAGGTGGCTGGTTTACGTCCCCTTTTTTCTCGTCGGCATATAGCATATGACATGTTTTATAAAACGAAGGAGATATATAGAAAGAACCAGCTTATAGTTTATTATATAAGAAGTAACTAAATATGAACCATTTGTAGGCTAGTGTTTTGCGTAGGTCCGACGTACTTTTCCAATTCGAAGCATTCCAGTGCCTCGAGTTCCCTTCGTCGAGATTCTCTTTAGTCCGAGCTAATTACCCTTTCAAATAATTCAAATGTAATTCCAGGCGACAACCTTGCGGTTAGCGGTAGGTGTACGGAAAAACATGCTACATACCAGCTGTCGCCTTAATATGCCTATGGTACCGATTGTGATTGAACAAACCGGGCGCGGCGAGAGAGCTTACGATATCTATTCGCGGCTGTTGAAGGAACGGATAATCTGCTTAATGGGATCGGTAAAAATGAAAAAAAATCATTCTCTAGAACCTTGCTATCTTGTATGTGCCACACAAGGTGACGAATATTAAATAGATAGTGTACAATTAGGGTGGCAGCTGTAGTTTAAATGTTTAATTAACTGTAAGTAATCGTATAGCAGTCAGTGTCCGATACTTTCACTATGACCCCTACAGTAATACGTTGACTATACGTTCAATACCCGTATGTATCAATTTAGGCTTGTGTCCTTTTTCCTAGTTTAACGTAATCCAAAAATGTAAAGTCCAACCCGCAGCTACTTTTGAATTTCATTGTCATTTATAAAACATCGATTCCCAAACGTTTCCTGGTTTCTATTACTGCCTGTGTCCCCGTGATGGGGCGGTAGTACCGTGCCTGCCTGCTAAATTTACAAAAACGTCGTAGTCTATGCCCGAAGCCGCGCGTTGACACGCTTCGTTTCGTTCTAGTGCCAGCCCCCAAAAGCACTGCTTAAAGGTTGAAGTACCAGACGTAGAGCTAGAAATATATTGTAATATTTCTACAACGATTACACCTTCTACCGGTCGTTCTTAGTAATGAATATTTCTTCTGCCTTAGCTTCACATAAGGCCACACTTTTTTTCACAGGTAATCTTCTTTTCTTTTAGATCGACGACGATATCGCTTCATTAGTTGTAGCCCAACTTTTATTTCTGCAATCGGAATCATCAAAAAAACCGATCCATATGTACATCAATTCGCCTGGAGGCAGTGTCACAGCTGGACTGGGTATCTATGACACAATGCAGTATGTTTTGCCGCCCATAGCAACATGGTGCGTTGGACAGGCAGCTTCAGCTGCTTCCCTTTTGCTGGCCGCCGGAGAGCCAGGTATCTGTATATATCGCTTTGTTATAACGAACATTACAGAAGAACAAATTTACCGTTAAAGTCGCTACCGTAAAAAGCCCTGATGTAATAGTTGCTATTGTGAAGCACGTCGTTCTTAATTAATCTCATGTAGTTGTAACTTCTTTTTTCTTCGCTCTGTGTGTTATGTGCATAGGAATGCGGCACTCACTGCCAAATTCGCGGATCATGGTTCACCAACCGTCAGGCGGGGTGAGTGGTCAGGCGACCGATATCCAAATTCATGCCGAAGAGATTCTCTACCTTAAACGCACAGTGAATCTTTTGTATGCGAAACACACAAATCAGGCCCTCGAAACTATTGGTACGTAAGTAAAGACTAGTATTGCAAAGCGCTATGTAAAAGGTTAATATCTCATTTTGAGATTATGTTTGAGGTTGCGTAGAAATATAGGTTGTTTCTATATTAATTCCAATATTAAAATATTGACAAATGATAAATGACACGCGGGAAGGCCGGTTTGGACAGGTAATCCACCTGGCTTAAATAACCAGAGTTCAAAGGCCCATAATTATTATGAAATAGACTATAATGTATACGCGCTAAAGTGACGCTTATACTGCAGAATACGTACAGCAACAAATTACCTATCAAGAGCAACAACAGCGTATACTTCACTCACATCTCAGATACAGTACAGACAGTGTGATTATGGTAATTATGGTTTTAATGTTGCCATTTGAAGCTTACTCATGAAACTGCAATCTTAATTGAATGAAGTCCATATGGAAGCTCTCCAGTTTTACTAAATCAGTTACCACGACATTCCACGCAATAGCTAAAAACAGTGTTACATACACATCCACGTAAGATATATGTGCTCTGTTACTAATTTTTTTAAGTCATTTTTCTGTTGCTGCTGTTGTCACTCCGATTACAGAGTCTGCTATGGAGCGCGATCGGTTCATGAATCCTGAACAAGCCAAAGAGTTCGGTCTGATTGATACGGTCTTAGAACAGCCACCTGTACGCGAAAACTAGTACTTTAAGAGACTAGTTCGACAAATGTTGTATAGATTCCAAATCATATTCTTGTTTGGTGATTTAGCTGATAAATGACTTTCAATTGAAATACACTGTATTCACTTGCAATCTTTTTCGCGTCAGTTATGGTCTAGGTAGTCGACGGAAGGAAGATTTATCAGCGATGGTTCCCGGTCAAGTTTGTTGCATTCTCATTCTAACGGTCAGCACTGGACTATCTCGATGTATCGTGAAGCAATTGTTTACTTCCGATTGAATACTGAATTGATATATGAAATAAACCTAAATTGACCTTAGTTGGAGAAAAGATTTTTAGTACTTTAATGCCCATAACTAGCTTATGTTAATCACAAAAATAAATGGCAAAAATACAATTAACTTTATATCTATTGCATGCTGCACATATATTCTCCAAAGACTAAATAAGCATTAAAGAATGGATTGCAAACTACGCTGAATGCAACGATATTCAAAAATAAGTATTACTTGGATAAATTGATGTATCGTTTGTGTAAGCCACACTGTGAGCATTGACCACGAACACTAGCTTTGTGTTGAAGCATTATACGAACGTTCCAATTAAATTACAACCATTTATGTTATCTAAATATAAGATGGCTGCTCTGTAAAGTATTTAAATTAGAAGAAAACTAAAGAAACTCTTCTAGACGAAATCCCACATGAAATTATATATTTCAAATTCTTTTGTTTGTGTGTTGAACCGGCGCGTTCTGACTGTTTCAGTCAAGGGATTAGTCGTCCAAGGCATTTCGTTAAACGCATTTTGACATTGCCGCTTTTAATTTAAAATGCACCCATGCTCATAGAAATTGTCTATTCCCGCGTAGTTATACTTAAAATAAAAATATGGTTTGAACTCGGTAGACAGATTTATTAATTATACAATCTGCCAGTGACATTCACCGCCAGCACATTAACTTGCCACGTTCGGCAAACATAGGACCCGCCTATTCTGCGATGGTCACCTCGACTTTAACGCCAGACTCGAGTACAATGTTCGTAATTTGCTTTACAATATCGGCAGGCGAGTGCAGGTCGATGACGCGCTTGTAGATTCTCATCTGGAAACGATCCCACGTCTTCGAACCTTCTCCGCAAGGCGTTTTACGCGTAGTGATTCGAAGGGTTTTTGTGGGCATACGAACGGGACCGTGTACAACGAGATCCTTGTCCCGGGCAGAACGCAGCAGATCGGTGCACATGCGCTCGAGAGCACGCACATTGCGGCCGGACAATGTGATCCTGAAATGGTTTTTCGACGCGCAAAACAACATAACATGGTTAAGGAGCCAGCTATCTTTCAAATCACCTGAATCAAACCTTTCGTTATCAATTAACACTCATGTAACTACAATGTGTGAGTGGATCGTTTCCAAATAAATAATGCGGCATTTTCGCAACTTGAATATAGATAACATTTGAGTGTCCTCAAATAGAACACCCACACAGACATAAAAGCAGGATACACAGACACGAAAAATGACTAAGTAGAACCGAACACGGTTTCAGTCAAAGGCGGTTTACTCTGGTGGAGGGGAGGGGGAGGGCTTCGCACCTAATCTTATGCACTGTCTGAGGTAGCGGTTCCTCAGCCTTTTGCTCTTTGTACGCGGACATCCTCCCACTCTGAAAATCTACACTTTTCAGAATTTCTGGCCGAGATATTCACGAAGAACAGCGCTGAGCCAGAACACACGTGTCTACACAAGTTTCGCTTTAGCGCAAAAGACTTTCCGGAAGTCAGCAAACATCGAAACCACTGAGGTTAGATTGGGCGCCATATTTTGAAAAGTGGCTATGGATAATTTGTTCGTAAATATTGCTAAATTTACTTGCCTTACCAAAAAATCAATCCCTTTTTCAGATCATGCTAATCTAAGTTATAGTTGCTCTCACAAAATCAGCCCCAAAAGACCTATACTCGATGTCGAAGACCCTCTCCACCAACACCAGCGCTTCTTCTAAAATCACGACGTAAGCCATGTTTGCGAGCAGTTGGCGTCCAGCTCCGGAGCAAGTTGTGGTGACAAAGTATCTGTGTGCCTGGATGTGCCTGTTAACATTTTGAATTCTGATTTCCTTCGTCTAACCGTGTTTTTTGGAAATCATAAACAAGCACCATGGCTGAGAAAGTGGACATGTCTCTGGACGACATTATCAAGGCGAACCGGGCGGCCTTCAGGACAGGCCGTGGCCGGGGTGGCTTCCGTGGACGCGGCGGACGAGGTGCCGGCAGGGGAGGGCCCCGTGGTAGCGGTGGTAGGCCTGCTCCCCGCAAATCCGGCTTCAGCAACTCGCCCCGCAAACCGGGCTTCTCCGGCGGCGCTGGCCGCAAGTTTCCACGAGTGAGTATTGGTATAGGCTGAGCAGTGTTTGGACACAACTGATCGCCAGCAGCGAATGCACAAACATCCGGCGGCGGCAAACGACCGGTTCGAACCGGCTAGCCACCGTGAGTGTGATTAGCGACCGGTAGAGGCATTCCGGTAGGTCGACTGCGCGTTCGTTGATTTGCGGTCGACTACCGTCTACAGTCTGTCATCGCAGATTGGTTGTGCCAACACATATAAACCAGAAATGAAATGCGAATGGCTCTTTCTAAAAGGCCACTTATTAGAACCACAACAGCAACAGCTGCCCCAGCAAGTTTACGGCGGCCAGTGAAAATGGAAGACTCTTCTTAGATTCTCCTCTCAAACCTCCCCAACATCCGGCGCCGCTGCCGCCATCACCGGCAAAAATTACTGCAGGACAACTTAAGTGCTGGTTGTGTGTTGTGAAATCATGATGATTATGATCATATTGATGTGATGGTGTATATCCCCTCTTCCAGTGTCAATTTCTATCGCAGATGTACGTCAGATACAAAGATACCATTCGTTCTCGAGATGGGCGAGAAAGAGCTGTATAATATGATGCCAGAATGATGATGATGATGATGATGATGATGATGATGATGATGATCATGATGATGGTCATGATAAGATGGGAATACAAATTGTGCAACGTGTACGAGGATCACTGAGTACGCTACACATGCCTATCTATCTAACCTATGTATGGAGTTGCGGCGCCTGCACACGTACATATAAATATTCTATCGGCAGATTATAATAACTCGCGCACTCGAGAATTCCTGGATGAACTGAAAGTCTGAAAGTCTGGCGTGACGGAGAAGGCAGGGGTGGTTTTACAGGCTGAATTCGTGAGCGAAAATGACGTATAGATTTGATCAGTTGATAACGATGCTAAAATCGATGCCGCACTGCTACAGCAATAAGAGATAAAAATAATGCATTGATATGATGCGATGAGCGCTCTTTTCATGTCTAAATATATCGATTTTTTCTCGACTGATCAACAACGGGCATTAGAGGCTGCTGCTGGTCAACGAAGCCCAAACGTTTTTGTTGGCGACCGTGACAGGAAAAGCAGAACTGATTGCTGTTGTGCTGCGACATTATGGGGAGCATGTTTGGACAGGGGTTGGCGAGGCAAGAGATGGCGGGGCGCCTAGAGGCCCAGTTCTGGAAACAAGTCTGAAAGTGACTATGTGATTGCCATACTCTTAAATGCCGAACGTGGCCAAAATAAGTCCATAGTATTATAGATCTTATTGTGCCGGATTGTCGCCGCATTATTGGCAGAGTGGTCGATTATTTAGGTTGGTGGTGTTAGGAAAGTCTTTTGCGTTTACGTTTGTCTTGTGTGTGCGTCTTCAAGTACCGGATGATGATGATGATGATGTTGTCCTCTCGTGATAACGCAGTGTCTAGATCAGTATCAGGCCTTTCTCTACTCCGAAGAGGGATGCGCCGGGTCGTTACCGGCATCTTAGCTAGCGGCTTCCGTGGAGTATATATATCAGTGTAATGTGTGTGAAACGCTGCGTCATCAGTCGTCAGCGCTAGGAAAGCTGGGAGATCGGAGGATGGTCTCCCGGAATCTCTCAAATCTATTGCAAATCTATTAGCCAAATAATAGTCGCCACCATCCTACGCATGTGAATGGCCTGACGGTCCGTAAGGCAGGACCGCCTTCGATCTTCTATCAGGCGGACGCTAAGGTACACGAAACAGCATATCACCCCTTCCAGTTGCCTTCTTCGACCTAACCTGAAGCTGCACCGGCAGCGGTAAATGCCGAAGTTCATCTAGGAATGTGCGAGTGCCACAGTGTGAATTCAGTTCAATTCGGTCAGTCTATCGGTCGATTCGGTTCAGTGCTACGATGGTGCACACAACGGTGTCCAGGGCTTGTTCAGGGCTTGTCCGGAACTCGCTGGAGCTTGAGTGAGCTCGCAATAAGGGTTATCTTCCATATTGAATTCTTCACTTCTTAGGGTCCTGTTGGAAAGGGTACATCGGGCGATCGTTGGCAGCATGACAAGTTCCAGTATCGTGGAGCGGGCGCAAACAACAACGGTGTTGGAGGAGGACCTGGTGCACGTGATCAGTCGTCCAAGCTGACCATCAGCAATCTCGACTATGGAGTATCAGACGCTGATATCAAGGTAACTAACAATATGCTTCTAAACTCTATTACGATATGCACTGATGGTGGTAACCATGCTTTCCGATCGTCTGTTACAAAGCTACTTTTCAGCTAACTGTTTCAAACAAAGTCAAAAATATTCTTATGAACAATATATTAGATACGTGTATTAAATGGATCTTTTGTCGTTGTAGGAATTGTTCACGGAATTCGGTCCCTTGAAGAAGGCGGCTGTTCATTACGACCGCTCAGGCCGGAGCTTGGGCACAGCAGATGTCATTTTTGAAAGGCGCAGCGATGCACTACGTGCCATGAAACAATATAATGATGTCCCTCTTGATGGTATGTTGATCGAGCTGTTCCTACCAAAATATGCAGGTTTCTTCGCTTGCTTCAACGATCTTGCTTATATACTCAACGCGTTCCTGTATCTTCAACGCACGTGGTTGTAGTATCGTTATTGATGAGAAATTAGATGAAAAGAACAATAATGACACACGAAGACAACAATAATAAGATACATACAGTCTAACAAGCCATCCTGGTCACTTTCATATTAGGTCGTCCAATGAAGATCGAGCTTGTCGGTGACAAGCCATCAGCTGGTGGCGGCGCCGTTGGCGGAGGGCGCGTGCTGGCAGGACGAATCGGCAAAAAGCCCCGAGGCGGTGGTAGCTCGTTCCGGGGGCAAGGCAACGAAGGCGCGAACAGACGGTATGTGTGCTAGCATTACTGCCAACAGGCTCGTTATTCTGTCCGTTCTTTCTTTTACGATTACGCACCTGATGTTGTCGTTAGTTGTATGAGTTTTGTTATTATTTTTTAGGAATTACGCTATTGCTACGAGACGTTTTCGAGAACCTCTCATTTTGAAACACTAGAATTAACGGTTTTTAGATCACTATTACTGTAGTGATAATGCAGGTTTTGAAACACTACACATTGTTATTAATTTTATTGTCGTTTGTTTTACTGTTTAGCGCCGGGGGCGGCGGAAAGCAACAGAGCGGTCGCGGAAATACTCGTGGTGGCCGTAAGGTGCCAGCGAAGACTCCGACAAAAGAGGAACTTGATGCTGAGCTCGACGCATACGTCTCGAAGATGGATACCGCCTAAAACATAGATATCTAACTGATCAACACAGACAGGAAAGCACACCAGCCAGCGACAAGACAACGTGTAGGAGCAAAAAATATGAGAAATAACACGGTGAAGGCTGAAAAAGAAGTAAAAACAGGAAGAAAAACTTTGTACAAAGACAACAACAAACAGAAACCCAAAACAATTGTGTATATTAAATAATGAAAAGCAAACAAATAAATTATCAATGTATACATAGAACCATGCATGAGCAGCAGCAGCAACCAGCGTATCATGAAGTTGCTGTGTTGCGCGAGCGTACTCTAATGCGTGAAAAGAGGACGCAGTTATACCAATAGAATGATGGAAAAAAACAAGTGGAAAAGCGTGGAAAAAAGTGAAATAAACACTTAAGTTATCATCATATATAGAAACATACAACAGTGTTTTAAATTCAACTAAACAGTTTTTTTTCATGCTAGGCCGACCCTCTGGTGCTTTGAGTACCTAGCTCAATAGGTAGTTAACTAGGCATATATTAGGTAGGCCTATATTAGGCTAACTTCTCAGAGAGCTCCGACCGGCCGATGAGGTGGGATACATTAACGCCCCTATTAGGCTACCTTCTTAGAGAGCTCCGACCGGCGGATGAGGTGGGTTATCTTAACGGCCCAAAGGGCAGGGCTTGTTAACTTGTGACGGGTAAGGGTATGATGAATACCGGAAGACATCATTAAAGCTCACGGTGGCCCAAAGCAAAACCAGACTGTGTTCGCGGCTATGCTAAGTAGCGGTTTCATAGACATTCAGGGCAACAGAAGCAGGCCACTATAATGGATGTCAGCGAAGAAGAATGGACTTCTTGAAGTAATACCAACACAGATACAAAGCTTCATCCTCCGACATGGGGATCGAGGCAATTTTTTATGCTGGAGAATATTCCACATCACGCGGTTTTCTAGTACACGTCAGCATTTTCGCGGTCAGCCTCCTTTGAAATACAATAAAAACGCTAGTCTAGCACTTTAAGCTGACCTAAGATGTTAGGTCAGCGTTAGTTAGCGGAATGGCTGTAACGGAATAGCCTTTGTATTGTAGACTGATTTGCTGACCGTTATGATATGAGCAGTGGCATAGGTTGTGCTCAAATATGCCAAGCCTTAGCTGTGGCTGATAGGTTATTAGCAACGTTGATATACTGGAATGGAACGAACATTATTAAACGTCCTAGCCTTAAGGTTTTAGATGCGTTAAATGTTCCACAAATAAGACCAGTTCAGAGGCGAGAAAGGCCACTGCTCTTTGGTAGACGCCAACCGCTTGTTGCTTTCAACGTGCGATTTGAACAAGCATTAATATTCGGTGGATTTTGGCATGGTAATTGAAAAAACATTTTCTGCTGTTTTAAACAGGTCTAAATTTAAAAAAAAATTATTATGGTGCAAGAACTCTAACAACTAAAACAAGCACATATCTATAGATTGAGAGTTTTAGGGTAATAATTTTTTTATTATAAATTCATCAGAAATTCCGCGAAAAATGTACATATTATTTGTCAAATATTAATCTAAAAACAGTATTTTTTATATTTAGTTATATTCATTACTGTATTAAGTCTACCTAAAAGAATGCCTTTAATAAACTTACTCATTACTTTCAAATAGTACAAATACTCTAAAAAGTTTTTATTTAATATTTGTTCCAAAAAAAATGATTCATAGACGCGTGATCTGTAAACTGTTTGTCCCAACAATACAAACTAAACCTGGCAGTACAGAGTACGCGTTTCTTATTTTCAAATACAATTGGCCGGAAATAGGACATTATGTCTATGCGGCTAAAATCTCAGTTTGTGGAAAAGAAGCACAGCGTGAACAGACTTTAACGAGCGTAAGTCTGCATGGATTTTTTATTCTTTTTAACACCACCAGCCTTGATAGTACATACACGAGTAGAAAAATTGCTATTGATATAAGTGCGAATGAATTGGACAGAAAATGCAGAAACTGAGGTATAGATGTATGTATATATAGCTTCTCGGCAAAATTCTAATGCTAAAGTAATTTATTATGTATTCTTCATCATTTGCGTGATCTCCTTCACTGCCAAATGGCACAAACGCACTTCGGTAGCGGTCAGAAGATACGATCAATTGTCGACATAGGATCAATTAAGATGGGCGCAAAATAATCTCCCACTAAAGCTCTTGCACAGCGGCTTTAACGATCTCTACCATGTCTGGACTATCATTGCGATGATTAAGTTTATTAGGTCTTTTCTGTTAGATAGCCTTATTCAAATCGATGCAACTGGATCTTATACAAATATTTGTTATGTTATCGCCCTTCTCGAGCATTCCTCAGGACGTTTCCAGCCCGACCAAATGCAACTCATGATTTTTTTGGGATGGACATCTGGCTTAACTCTCGTCTCAAACGTGTCTCCTGAAGTTAACATGTCACATTCACGTAAACATAGCACTTCTCGTCACACGTAACGATTCTTGTGTAGGAACTAACCATTGTGACTGCGTGTTGTCTAGTGCCGGGCGAGACCTGAAACACAATGAAAAACTATTGTAACTTTTGTTCAGTCTACAAGAACCCACACCCTCTAGTTTTCCGTAAATTTTATAGGTTATATAAGAGAGCTATATAACTGCGGTTCATTTTCTCGGCTAACTTACGAATCATTTATTAACTGCCTTCTCTTAAAGATGCTTTCAAGCTGTCCTCATGGACCTCGGATGGTTGATCAGGATCTGGTTAGTTCCTAGTTTCTCTAGTTCCAAAATACTCTTTTTGAAGCCTAAAAACAACTTTCGAATACACCAGTCAGATAAAGTTCACACCGCACACGAAACAGACATCTCGTACTGCTTCGATAGTTTCCTGGCTTCAGCAAAGAGCTGAATAGAGTGAATGTAAAAAATGTATTTCTTCTTCCTAGCAAACCCATTGCTGAAGCCTAAACTCGACCCAAAATTTGCTGCGCGATCGAATACAACGAATTCGTCGAGTATAGAAAGTACCTGCAAATGGTGTATATAAGTAAACAAGCAATAAAGAAGCAACAAAAAGTACATTAAAAAAACGACTCTCACTTCTGTTAAAATCTAACAATTGTGACAAACATTATTGTCAGTCGGCATAACCAAATCTGCATTTTAAAAGCGCGCGCCGTATCAATCGAATAAAAAAAAAAACGTAGCGTTCATAAAAGAATTCGTCGCAGTAGCCGACGGAATTCATTTATCCGTATCGGTAGCATTCTGTTGTCACGTGATTGGCACCATATTAAAAATAGAATAGGGCTCCCTTACGAAGCTCCTTTATGTGAGGAAACGAAAATCGAAATTTATTTATAGTAAGAAGCATAAAAAAACATGAACATATATGGATGTTGCATGCTCGAAGGAGATAGGCACTTAGCAGATATAAAAAGAATAGTAGGAGAGGAGAACATGTGTATACAATACGGGTGTTAGACCCACAAGTCTACAAAATGCAAAGCACTTCAACTACCTGGCTTTGGGGATAAAAGCAAAGCATAATAAAAGCAAAATTCGTCACAAAACATGCATGAGCTTATTTATGCAACACAACCATAACTGATGATAGGTCATGGTTTACAATGACGAACCGGCGCTAGTTCCGATATTACCTTATTGATAAAATCTTTGTAATGCACGTGAGCTTCTACGCTGTCACCGCTGAGAAATTTATTTTGAGATTTCCATTTAGACCGAGTCAGGCGATATAACGTTATAGGGCTTAATTTTGATCACAAAGCTGTTTATCACAAAGTTTACGATTTACCTTCTGTAAATGAAAAACATCGTTTTTATTTTTCCAAATTTTAATACATGTTATTATTCATGTCCAGTTAGATATGAACAACATTCAAGCAGAAAGGTGAAAAGTAATAGGACTTAGGCAATACATGATATTACATGTTTAGGATTGTTATCGATAGAAATCGAAACAAATTGGTTTTTTAATCGGCAACGCTTTATGGTATGACTTAGTAAAATCTGTGTTGTGTACGTTGATATACGCGTATTATAATATGCCGAATCGTGAAGGATCTCTTAATTGTATCTGGATACTTTAGTGGACAATCTGGCAGTATTTAGTCAGTGGCATAATCCCGAAAATGCTGAGCACAGCCTACTTTCTCAAGAGACGCACTTGTTGGAGACGCCCACTGTTGTTGTGATTCTATGTGACGATCGCTAGAACGATTCCCCGTAGCTTAAGGTTAACTTGCGCTTGAAAAGTGCAATAGCATAATTAACTTCAGTAATGTATGGTTACTCAGTTAATCGTGGGTTACTACTGCTATATAATAGAATAGATCTTATAAAAAAATTACATCAAATTTTACAAATGAAAAATTTATATCAAAATAACCTAGTATTTATGGAAGAGTAGTCATACAAATTTATTAATTGACATTCATAGAGCTTTTAAGGTCATTAAAACATCTAGTTCTTGTGTACAATTTCAAGATTAACTCAGGTCATGTTTGCTGCTAGTTAGTTCAATGCAAAGGTGAAAGACAATCTATCTACTACACAGCTGACGCATCGCTACTATAGATATGCCATCTAAGTCGATCCAGGGTTGCATCCAGGCCTTTTTACTTAATCTAGTCGCCAACTGTTAAATAAAAAACACATGTCTGTTATCAACATCGTATGACAGAACTAGACTCAAAGCTATTCAAATTGAGCTAATCGTCATCAAAAAATTCGATTCTACCAATCGGCAAGGCATTGATATCTACTGCTGTTGACTAGCTGTTTTTTGCCATGAATTTCAGCCAACTAGGGATAACGTATATCAGGTTATCGGCGACTTTTTTATATGAAGGGATACGGGAATCTATTATACGAAGAACCCCAAAATGGATCATAGTCTTTGGTAAATTTGACAGAACTTGGTTAAAGCGATTCAGCGTACGAACGCGTTGAGCAAAGTTGACACGTTAACGTTTCTCCCGTTGTTGACGGGGCGATTCCCCGAACAGCCGAAGCAGCCATCGGGTTATCGGCTTCCAAGCGTTCCAATTTTTGCGACAATGGTTTCGACTATATATAAAAGCAAGACTGCTGATACGCAGTTATGTATTTCCAATTTAGTTTATTTTATCAACAACTAACCTGCTAAGCTTGAAGCAAAAAGTCTATCCGTCTGGTCTGATATCTAACGCCCCACTGGTAAAGATTGTCGTCGAATGCGGCGAGATCGGACAATCATACTGACGACGTCGACATTATCTAAGATTCGTATAGTAATAATATCCATTATATCAGGCCTTACGATAAAATTCATTATTATCAAAAACATCCAACCAGTTATCTCGACAGCCCAATGCAGATCAATCTGTTTCTACATATCGTAAGATCGTAACTGGGCACTTTCTCAAGCAAATGTAGTTTCCGGCGATTAAGTAGTACACTTCGACAATTAACTATTGCTTCTTGTTGACGAATTAGAGAGAATACGTTGATGTAACTACCGGAAAAACATATATTGAGGAATATTTTTCACCACATGTTGTGTACTATATTTTAATAAACACTAAGACAAAATTTTCTTAATGCACTTTTCTTATTTCTCGTTAGATGCATACTTGTTCTCGCATATATCCATCGCACTGTTTTGAATAAGTAGGGACATTGATTTACTGAAGAAAACTATACAATAACGTATGGTATTTAGAACACAGCTGTCGATATTCCGGAAAATCTGGTCAAAGATTTCGTGGAAATTAGGATTATTCGCACAGGTCACACGTTCAACACTAGTTCTCGTTAAAACAATAACTTCTATGATGCAATGAAAATCTTTCTCTTTCAAATTTGACTTTATTTTCATTCCTAAAAATCATAGTTTCGAATTCCCATAAGTGACAGGCAGTTGAATTTGTTTAAAAACAACGTTCGCCTAAAAATGTAGCGAACAATTTCTAGTCATTTTCAACAAACCGTTGACAGTATAAACATTGCAGGTTCAATGATCATTCTGCTGCTGCTGTCGCTGCTGTTTACAGCTGCTTTGCGCATCGCATACAGACGTTCTTATAAAAAATGACTATTGTCGTTGCATATTTATATACACAATAGAATATTTAATATTTTTTTGTTCTCGTTCGAATTCGAGCATTGCAGATATCCAATAGCTTCCGTGCAGTCATTTGCATCTTTTTACGCATTCATATCCGTGTTGCTCGTCCGCATTGATCTGTGTTGTCGGCAGCCTTTGAACCTTTTGTTG
>NW_019214886.1:0-44300 GCF_002532875.2 Varroa jacobsoni | reverse complement strand
CAGTACCATTCAAAATCAACCTAAAACCGATTCAGAATATCGTCTGACAACCCATACAGGGGACCCCAGATTAATAATTACACTGAGTCCCGATGTTGATACCATAAATATAATGAATATATGCATTGAACGATGAAAAAGAAACGATCTTGCATATTTGAGCTAAGTCAACGAATAAACGTGACGGCTTGGTTATGCTGACCATTTGCTGTGACATTCGAACCCGTATAGACTGTTCGTTCAACTCTATCGTTTTGTCTAAAAGCGAAGGCCGCCGACGTTTTGAAAAAAATTAGTTTAATTATGCATTTGGCCCTATTCCATATCATGGTAGTCAGTTTTTTTTTGTGGAAGGCAAAAGATTGTCTAAATGCTTAAATTTCTCCGATAAGCCTGTCATTATCGAACTTTATCGTAACTAAAGTATGAAACACATTCACATGCACTAGTCAGTATATTAGGAAATTGATTTGAATTTTAACATCAAATGGTAGCTTCGTCTAAAATGCCAATTAAAATCGACCTGCGTGCCGAAGATCCAGTAACATAAAAATGGTGGTAAAATGCCTGGCAGATGGAACGCCTGGTACAGTAAAAACTGATGTCGATATATGGAATAAATACAGGTTGAAACCTTGGCTTACATAAGGTGTACTATGGATAAGGAGAAAAGTCGATTATTTTTCTATACGGATCTCGCGTGACTGAAATCGATCCCCTTATCTCGGTATTTTTTTTTTACGAATACAAGTGGCCTAGAACTCATGTAAGAGGATAGACAAAGCAACCAGTGTTCATGCTAGATGGAAAATGGGCAATTTGCTAATACACAATGGTGTTTATTATTTACAATTGTTGGCGTCCTTTGATACTCCATTGTAGTACTGCCGAAACAGATGAGCGAGATAATGCAGTACACATACCCAAAAATGCAAAAAAAAAAAATCCTTAAGATCTTCAACAAAAGAACTGCGAGTGTACCTAATATGTATTATACTTTGCGTTTATATCGTTCCAAATAGCAAAACTAGCATCGTCAGCCTGATAGATGTTATGTTTAACGTGGTGTCATAATGTGAATCTGTTAAGGTAGCACGTACACCGTAATTTGTTTCTGTCCAAAATTCCTTGATGAATTCCTTAGGTTTACGTCTTTCTCTGCTGAAACGACAATATGCTATAAACTGACTGTAGCTGTTACTACTTAAAAATGATCTGTTATTAGTTGACTAACGCTCTTAAGTTAAACTTTTAGTAGTGTTCCGTCAGATTATGCGCGCGTATTAATATTACTATTCTCGTTATAAGTGCGGCCATACTATAGGAATTGCTACAAAAAATCTGCGCTACATTCTAGAGAAACCTGGGGAAAGAATTAACGATTGCCCATCATCCGCAAACGAGACTGGCTATGGCGAACATATCCTAGTCATGTGAACACGTATCAATGAATAATAGTTTAGGTAAATTCACGCTTTGGAGGTCCAATGGTTATCGTTTCTACAGTTCTTCCCCTTTCTTTTACTTTTACTGAATTCAGGAAGTGTAAAAGCTTCTTAAAAACGTTATGATCAAAAACGAGGAATAGACTTCTATTTCTCTTTTTTTTTTCCTTTTATCGTACTAAGCTCTGCGATAGCTAATTGATAAAGCAGGACATTTTTCACCTTTTTCTTTTTTATCCTTTCTGTTCAGTATAGGTCCAAACCGATTGAATTAGAAGGCGTATTTCGACTGCAAATATGAGGGGCTGATTGACACGATGTGTACTTCACATAACAATACAAATCGTTTGCGTTCGGTGCAGATATCGGCTGAACCTCAGACACTTGAACGTATCGTTTACGAGTGTACGGTTGATTTAATCAATGATAAAAAGAAAACTCGAGATATGCACAAACTCAAGTTGCGTTTTAAACTAGTTAACTTTGTTTTCCCTTTTCATTCTTATCACATTTACACAAAACCGGTGTTGAACGTAACATAATCAGACTCAAATTATTCTTAAGCGTTGAAAAAGCCAGGAGTTGCTGATTCGAGCCCTGCCAACGACATAAAACAAAGATACACATTACAGTTATTTATAATTGCAAACGTAAACCTAGATGATTATAAAAGGCTTAATAACAGATCTATAACGACGTATCAGGCATTATGGCCTGTTGAAGAGGTGTCTGCACTTGATACATTCACTCGTAAGATTATTAAAGTCAAAAACATTCTTAGCGTTACATTGATCTACTCTACCGCGATATGGTTACATTATATATAACGTATACATAGCTTTATTTTCTTATGGGGCCTAATCATTTCTCTTTTTGCTGTTATTCTACACGTTTATTGCCGATATAAGAGTGAAAATAGTAACAAAGAAAAATTTAGTGTTTCTATCTCTTAGGAACTCTAGCTAACCGCTATGTCGATGGTTTTCATTGTAAGTTTGATTGTGCTATTAAATTAAGAACGCGCAAAACTGGTTCCTTAAAAATTAATGGCTATATTTGCGTTTTCAAATAAATCAAAAACGATATAGCATCATTCACCAAGCGAAAGCTAAGCAACGCATACATTGTGTATTTTCTCTGCAGTCGCCTGCTTATTTCAATTTGGTGTACACGTATTTGGGGATCATTTTTGCTTCTATTCTTAAATTTAGCTTGATCAATTGACTGATCAACAAGTGGACATATTTAAGCAGCAAACATGAAAATGTTAATGTTCTTTCTGGTAGATTAACCACGACAATGTTCCTGAAAACACAGAAAATTGAACTGTATTTCTGAACAATATTCATCGTATTAGTTGCTTGAGATCTTCAGATGGATATGCTCTTATTCTTACGTGCTCGTTTCGGACATGTTTTTCAGAACAATCTAGTTTACTCAGCTACTTAATACTGCCCTAAAGTGTCTTTCGCGAAGGGCGGCAGTCTGTTTTCACAAACTGTTGGTTGTAGAAAATTGTATTCCAGCATACGGTGCCTAGAAATAAATAGTCAAACAATTTACATTTGGATTGCTAGTGCGAAGAATATTGTGCACTCATGTAAGTTGTATGCATGCATGCATGCATGATGCGCAAGAGGCAGGTGAATTCAAAAAGGCATTAATTTTTATAGACGCTCATTACTACCGTTATTATTTTTTGTATTACTTGCTTCTGATGGACTGACTGCTCCAGCACCGTCCATTTTAGCATAATGTTAATGGGGCATGTCTGAACATTTAATCCTGTAGCCGTTTCTCTTTTCTTTATCAACTTGTTTATCTCTTCAGTCGGATATCGTCAGCTTCCATCATGTGAACAATCATGTTGTTCCCTGGTTTTTCTTTTCTGCAAGTGATCGCTGGCTTCGTCTCCATGAGAGTTTGCTGTTCCTGTCATAGCAGTATTGGCCAGCGGTAGCGTGAGGCCATGGCCGGCCCGCTCTGCAGTTTTTGCCGGTAACGATTAATGATTATTTTTATAAGGTCGTTGTCGTTATTGTTATTGCCGCTGCTGCTGCTGCTGCTGCTGCTATCGATGTTGATGCTATACAAGGTGCGCAAGCACTAATGGCACTGACGAAACGGGCATCACGCAGTCAGAATACGGGCCGGCCGATTTACGCCAAGATGAAGCCATTTGAGCTTTAGGGTTTTTGGTGGTTGCTATTGTTCTAATTGTCGTTATCGCTGTCATTACTGAAGCTGACTGGTTGTCTGGCGGCTGACGCAGCGTTGATAGAGCAGTTTTTTTTTGGTTTCGTCTCTTCGTTGCTGATCGTCAGCCATTAGGACCGGGAGGCAATAGACTGGATTTGTTACCCTGCCGAATGCGATAGGCGAAAGCCGGCAGTAAGAATATGTATATGCATGCTGACGATTATATCACAAGCAATGTTGCACCGAGCGTTGGATGCGCATCGAGAGTGCATCACCACCGTTAGAAACGGCATCGTAACGCTGTGAACAACAAGCATGTAACACTTAGTTGGATCTTTTGAATCATGTATTAACACGTGGCATCTGTTGACAGCGGCAGGCCGTGATTGGTAACGAGACTCTGCAAGGAAATAAATGCACAAAAACGCGAGTCACGATGATTAAATATGGAGATTAAAAAAATCCAAGTCAGAACGAAATTGAATACCACTGAAAAAGTCACGGACGTCAAAAAGAAGTAATGAGTCACGAATGCATCCAGCGCTACGTAATTGGCGTGTTTTTTGGAACGCAACTAAGCTAAGTCAAGTGTGGTCAGCCGGCGCTTGGAGAAGCCCGAGTATCGCGTAGCAGAGGGGAAGTAAAATATATTTCAGGTATATAGGGTGCGGTCCTTAGCGCCGAACAAACGTGAACACGTCTACTGGAACTGCGTAAACGTCCTCACGTTTACATTTTACATCTACTAAAAAGGCGGACTATAAAAATTACTCTCCTGCTTTAATTTTGTAAGTTTTTGTTGTATATATTGCTAGTCCTAACCATTCAGATGCATTATGTTTAGTGTTATTTTCACACTGAAAAGTAAGCCGTTAGCTGCGAATAGATGTTTATGTTGGACCCTAAAAGCCAGTCTGAAATGGACAATATGGCGAAGCAAGTGAATAATTATTCCGTTTGTAGCGGAGACGTACCTGAGGTTTAGCCCTTTCACGGCAAAAATATAGCGTCATTCCAAACTGAAATAAATCAAGTGATACAAAAACAAATATGTAGTCAAAAGCACGCATCAGAAACCAAAGGATAATGGTATCAAATAGGGAATGAAGAGAAATAACACAGCATATAGGACCACAATAAACTCCAATAAATCGCCAAGTATGCATGGTTCGTATTATGCGAACACTTAAAGATAATAACTTGCTTACTTCATAATTAATTAACTTGTAAATTATTTTGAGATAATGATATAAGCCTGAATTAATTAGCGTTGACCTAATAGAAAACGGCGCAGGCCCGTCGTTGACGACGGGCAGCGCATATATCAAAGTGATGCAGCGCTTAATGGCGTTTGTCTGTTAAGGATACGACAAACTTTCCGGCCTCATGCACACAAGATAATTCTGTAAACAAGAAAGATGATCGTTTTCTACTTTTGAGAAAATGACGAATAAAGCGACTAATTAGTCGCTCAAATTATCAAGTTTATTAGTAAATATACTTGCGTGTAGCAGAACGATCTCGGCTGGACTCGATAAGTTTGTGGGTATTCGAAATCTACCTTCGTGTTGATATGCAGCGGGATGTTTCGTAAGCAATTCCATGCCTTACTTAGAGTGAGCATAGCATCGTCGTGAACGAGATGGTTCAGTGTTTGTTCCTGTTCAAGCGGGACAAGCTTGTTGACACATGCAGTATATTATATACAGACACCAGTTGGAATAGTCGATATTTTGGTACGACTATGAGGGTGCCATACGGAACCGATTCTATTCAGTCACAAATCTGAAATTCGTCACTGTCTCAAACCTGTAATTAATCAACGTGCGCTCAGTTGTGCCGCACGAAACGGCGCAGTTAAATTCAGTCCACTCGTACGCTTCACCAGTACGAAAAAGATGCGTTTCTATGTCTCTCTTCGATATTTATTTAAACATTTAGAAACACAGTATCGGCAAGTAATCTAAATTGGTTGTGATATTATTAAATTACCTCTATCTGCTGTACGCGACTCGCAACAGCATGTCTCAGTGCAACCTGGTGACGCAAACTGACGAAACGGAAAACGCTTACCTAACGTGCTATTGACAGGGTGTGTTTAATTTTTTTTTTTAAGATTCTAGTACACGCTCTTAACTACTTAAAACACTGGCAGGAGTTGGTTAGCGTGCAAAAAGTCTTCCCCTTCATTTTGCGCAAGTCTCAACTCGGATCCAATGGAAGAGTAAACTGCTCGCAGCAAATATTGTTTGGGTAATAATTGGGATATAATTGTTTACCCATTGGTCGTTTCCATCGATGCATGCTACGAGGCAAAGCAATATATGTATATGTCATTGAGGCGCAACCAGACGACCGGTTTTGCGCATACACATGAACGGCTGATTTCTAGCGTGGCTTAAAGAGAGCGAATAGCTTCGTTGGCAAGCTGGATTCCAACTTCTATTTTTAGCCCAGCTTTCAACCACACTTGCCAGAAGATACGGTTGTCATCTAAGTAATGCATATAAGCATGGCTATTTTTGAGTACAGATACTAATTATCTAGGCATGTCGCCTTATAGAATTTGCATTGCCCAATCATTATATGAGGCGGTCATTTGACATCGTTATTTACATAGATTGAATTTTACAAAACACTGCATTCTGTATCGTTCTTTGGTGTATTTGTCATACTTTGAGAGCGCTCGTTGACGGTGTACATCAATACGATGCTCCCAGTTTGTGTTCTACAGTTATTTTGATACCTATTTCACAACCTCAACGTATCGTACGTGCTAGTTATTCGAAAGAAAAGGTCAATGTCATCGGTGATTTTATCCAACCTGTTCTTCTGACCGGTAGTCAAACGGTGCAATAGCATGTGATGCCCGTAGAGTCATCTGGTCCCCACAAGAAAGATCTTTAGATTGACTTCTCGTCCTATGATGCACCAACCAGAGTCGGACCCAAGTTGTCATACATCGTTTTCTAAATTTGCGCAGAACCCACAGAGCACTGTGTCTTCAGGGTACTCCGAACGCTGATGCTGATTCATTTCGCTTTCTTCTAATCGCGCAGAGCAGCGATTTTTGTGTTGTTATCACACGTTTTAATTTCGATTCAGTTCAAGTTGATGAAACTTAATTTTTAATTTGAGAGCACTAGATGCCCGTAGCATACGATATAGATAAAACGGTCCTGCTTTATCTGGGTCATCTAAACAATATATCTTGTGCTGCTCGTTTGTTTACTAGTCGTGTGCCGAGATTAATTTACTGGATGGCGTACGTCATAGCAAACTAGAGATATACAGGTCGTGTCAACAAATTTGCTCAAGTATCACGTCAACAAAAAAGAGTGCCGTAGATGCCTGAGTCTAAACGCGCCTAATTAATTAAGGTGAACGTTATAGCAGTCAAGCTCGAAAAAATCCGGCCGTTCAGCGTCACCCGATTCGAGCTGTCATTATGCCAATATACGAAGGCATGTCTCACGAGAAGAAGTGCGCCGTAATCAAAGTTGTTGTTCTGTTATAGAGCTCACTCACTGAACAAAATAATTTAATGACCATCGTTATTGATGCCGTCCCGAGAAACACTGAACCTCTCTAGTGCCTAATAACTATCTGTTTGTATCGCTTAAGATTCATTTCGTCTGTAAGATAGCATCTAGGTGCTCGTCTACGACCTCTGGCCGTGACCGGAGCCTCACTGCCTCTCGAGCCTATTTTCCGAGCAGTCGCTGCATAACTGAGTGAGTGGCAATGGCTTCCGGTTGCTACAGCTTACCATGAACGTACCGTATGAAGACACCAACGTGCAGACTGAACAAACCTAGCCAATCACAGATGATCGCCTGTATATATATAGCCTGCGATACATTGTACTGAGATAGTTAAAGATGTATTCTTCTTGGAAAATGATCTTACACTGAAGAGTGTGCAGAACTTAGTGATCTTTTCTGGATGGGAGATGTTGCGGCGTGTTTGTATGTTAATAAAGAGGTGGTAATCCGATTGGTCGAAGCTCTTTTAAGAGGCGTATGTTCAAAGCTGGCCGGTTTCTCGTCAAACTTATCGAGGCCTCCGAACAGTAATATGCTGGCCCTAGTGGATGGAAAGGCAGTGTTCATTGAATTGGTTCAGTCTGACGCATTGGACGAGATTTTGACTCAAAAAGCAGTTGGAAAATATCGCCAGTGGTGGATAAGTGTTCTGTACTATAATCATCAAAGCGAACATTATACCAGTTCTGAACTTCATGCATTTTGTTCGGACGTCAATTTCAGACAAAAATATCCTTCATGAAGAATATTGAAGTCGATGGCTATCTCCTTTGCTGTTCTGTCCAGTCGAAACAAAAAGGGGCACGGGCAAATAAATGAAGCAGCAGAGAAATGTATAGTAGTATGCAAACGACGGCTGGCGTGTAGATTAGACCTGCTGTTTTGTTCGCTGTGGCTCGCTGCTTGCAAAGGTCTGTAAGCAAAGAGTGCGTATCTTCAATACTTTGCCGAATCTAAATAATGTGAAAAAGTTACTGAGGTTGATGAAAACCTCGAATAATATTCACTCCCTTAGAAAAGTCCTCGAACTTAAGGGTCCGGTGTCAGTAGTGAGGTAGCATCTTCCTTTGAGCGCCTGCTAGCCGATAACAATCTCTAAAATGGGCTAAATATAGTGGGTGTAGTGCTCGACTGTATTGGGTATAACACTCGAAATGAGATTTTGAACCCAGCGAGTCATAGACGTAGGGCCGCTACCACATTTGGTCAGGTTGCTTGCAAATACCAAAGCGAAACCCGAGAACAGAATGACTACACGAAAGTCTGCCAGCCAACTAGATAAAGATTAAATCTATTTGGTTCAGGCGTTAATCAATCAGCCGCGTATTCGGGTCCTAAAGGATCTACTGGAAATGTATTTTTACAACAACCGAGAAAATCAAACAAATTTAAGCCATGTTAGACTCTTTAAAGGTGAAAACTGGCTAATATGTCTCGTGCAGCAGCATAATACCAACACTCGAGCCACATCAGTAAAGCTTCTATGTACTGCTTGCAACGTCGATCAGAAAACAAATCGTTTTCGTTCAGTGTTGAATCGAGGGTTTTTGAACGTAGTTTAACTGCGACTAAAATTGTACGGGTAGGCAATATGACTGCGGGCAATAAGAGCTCTCGTATTTCAAATATATATCCCTATACAGATAGAAACCACTATTAATTGACAATAATCAAGAGCAGCGTTAAATGATGGCCTTAGTTGATGCCAAATCATTATGTATGGAATTTTTATACATCAACGATCGATTTTATCTTAGACTGCTTTGCACGTCTCCACGATCATTTCTATAATGAAGTTCATACTGTCATATACATTGTAAAGATACGTGCATGCAACAAATGAGCACGAAACTGTGCACGCTTTGCAGTCGGACACGTAGAGGATGAAAATGTCTACATCCATATACATTTTTTTTAATAATGCTACTTGTTCCCCGTCAAAACCCGTGAAAGGCAGGCTTAGTCCGCGGAATATCAGCCTCGATGTGATGTATTATATAATATGTTTCTTTTTATTCGCTATTATTTATCTGATCTGTAAGTTTTGCTAAACGTGTTCGAGTTTTTTTTTAAGTAACAGATCTATGAAATGACATTGTAACAATGTGCTATAGTGAGTATTCTTCTACACTGAGGCTTAAACCAGCGATGACCGCCTGTCATCTTAGATCGATAGACCGAACACGTTGCATCCTTACCGGCCCCTTTCGTGGCAGATTCTTTATAGTAAATTTGCACTGAGACATTAGCTAGAGCTCCGCCTACAAACCAAGTCACTCCAAGATTTCTAAAAAGGCAAATTGTGTTGAGTTATACTAGAAATACCAGTTCGTATAATTTAATTAGAATTAATGTAATAGGGCAGGTAATCAGACTTATGAAAAATTCGAACTTGAAGTTGTGAAGCGGACGGCCATTTGAATATAATAATTGCAGACTCGTCGAACAATATTTGCCACTGTTATCAATAACAAGCGATGCTCACTTTGATTTGCTTTCAGAGGATGATACTTTCAATCGACTCATAGAAAAGCCTATTGCAGGATCAACCATATTTTTCACGTCTACATACGTATATCGTGGCTTTATTCTTGAAAAAAAAAAAAAAAAAGATATATAGTTTATAGTAGACAAAAAAAACTTCAGAAGTTTTTTTTTCACAACAGCTCTGTCAACTCGAATCTTTGACTCTCTTATTGTGTTTGTAATGGGGCGTTTTTATGCACCTGCATGGGCCTCATTATCTAATGCAAAATCGCTGTTTATTTTTTGCCTAGTAAATCTTTTTCACTCAAAATACCGCAAAAGCTCACTTTTGTCGTGTCCAAGCATAAAGCCGTCAGAAAAAGCTGACGAGCCATGTCCATTGAATATACTGATATGCCTACTGAACCCAAATTTCGTTTTTCTTAATTAACTCACCATTGGGTTGGGTCTATAATGTCGGACGTGAGCGTGCTGGCTACCATCAAATGATTTAAGTCATTTTATAAGACATATGTAACGCAACATTGTCAAAATGTCAGCGCCTGAGGGTCGTAATTATTTAAAAGCACCCTAGTTAATGAAGAAGTGAATACAAGTGTTTAATGATGAGACACCCAAACGCTATCCTGCCTCTGAGGTGCACGTAAATTATCTTTTTAGTTTAAATATAGCCTGTTTGGTCACTAAAAATAAATTAGCTTTTTTTATGGAAGGGCAAAAGCAGGCCTACACTCGATCGAAAATATATAGGCTTCTACTTGTTTTGTTTACAAAATTAGGTGCATATGGCAATTATTTGAATGTGTTGATTACTCCGCAATGTTGGCGTGACACTATTGATCATCCGGAGTCGCATAAACAATGAAAAATTATCTGTAATTAGTCCAGAATAATTCTTCTCACTCGTCAGGCTATACTTTAACGTGTGGCGTTCTCAGTTGGGTTATGGAGCTGTTACCGCTTGTATCTGTATTCGCTAAAGTTCAACACAAAACGCGTAGTAGCTAAGGCAGAGAGCGTTGCCATTAACTATAGGGGCAACCCTATTATATCTGTGTGAGGTATTCAGATGAGTGTCGCTTGTGACGCCACGGTACAGAATAAAACAAGTATCAAATAATTGCGTTCATTATATATTGGCGAGTTATGCCAAAAAATCAAATGGTACATCGCTGCTCAGGTTTACGCGTGATTGGCCTTACTTCGCTGCCTTCAACTGTGTCCTATTCGCGAAATATTTGATTGTTTGCCTTAGGTACGGATGATTTACAAAGTTAACCCGCTGCGCAATATAATGCTGCTCTGGCCCATAAACGGGAATCATTGATGATCTTTTGTGTACACATATTCGAACCTTTGTTGTTCACTCACGCGTCCAGAAAAGTCAGCACGCTTACCTAAGGTACTTTAGAAACGTGGATAGCATAAGGCCATAAGTAAAACGTTTGTTCATGTCTATATGTTATGAGGGTTTACGACATTTGCTAAGTTCCCGCCCATGCGACATGCTCTAATTTTGCACCGTAGCGTTGTCCAGCTACTTGACCTGCGAACGTTTCCAAAACGAAAGCTTCTTTTTCTTTTGGTACTTCCTGCAATATAAGTGCTCGACCGATATCTCTCCTGAAATCTGAATCATTTCTTGCCGCTTTCATGTGACAAGACGAATTTATTACTCGTACTAATCGCACATTGCGTTCTCCATTCCACTCATGTGCACACATTCACATCTTGTCACACCCATCTTTACAATTAACTTTTTAGATGAATGGAGGTACTTACTTTTTCGTTCAACTGCTTTTTTTAATTTATGTTGTTTCCGATTCGTAGAGCCCCTCTCGCGCCCTTTCACTCCGCTCGTAGTTCGCTTCCATGCACGCGTCTTTCGGAGCACTTCAGGCTACACTTCTCTCAGCTAATAGGCCTCACTCACGAGCCGCTCTTGCCTATAAGCGCGATCGCTTGTTGAGCTCACCACGATGAAAAACTGGCAATCCAGCTTCGTTAGTCATCGCTCGTCTCCTTGGCATTTTGTGCAGCTTTTGTTGTATTTCTGCTCTCGACCGGAGACGAAAGCTTCGGGTCTCGACTGCTCCGGGGCGAGCAATCAGGTCCAGCCCGCCGCTTCTCTTCGCTTTACCAAAAAATATACTGCAACAACGACAACAGCAGCAGTAATGGTAGTTGCAGCAGCGCTCCCGCTATCGTCGGCGATTATGGCGGCAATGGCGCTACTGCCGCCGCTGATGATGAAACCTGAAATAATAACGAAATAACTCTACCAATTAGATATCATGACACAAAGCGGAGGGAGTAGTCGTGTCTATGTCTCAGTGAATCGGTGTGCGTTTGTCTGGTTTTTTTTTTTGTTTGTTTGTGTAGATAGATACACGGACACCACAGAGAACACAGAGCCTGCCACCATGCCGCTTGTTTCTTTGCTTCTGCTGCTGTTGTTGCCGTCACTGTCATTGTTGTTATCTCGACGCAACAACACGTTGGCATGCTTCTCAACAGTGACATATTAATAATAATCAAAATGATGATGACGATACTGTCGGGCGCTTTGCCTGGGGAAGAGAGTGTTGCGCGTCGTCACCAGCGTCATACACGATTACCCATTTCGGTTTTTGGCCGCCTTTCTGCCTAGAGTAACGGCTAAATCTGATCGCGGTTTACGTTCCAGAATCTGTTCATCTTTCGGCTTTTCAACGAATGAGTGTCGACGATTATGTTCAACGATATTTTGCGCTTTGTTTTGAGCCGTTAGCAATAAAGCAAACGACATAAACGTCAAAAACAGAGATGCCGCAATGGGTCTTCAGTACCTTTAGAGCTTTTCCAAGACATTGCCACTAGATTTAGTGGTGAGATAAGAGAGCATTCGAATAAATGTGCTGGTTATGTGCCTGTTGTAGTTTTAATTCAATTAAATATTAGTTAGTTGATTCTTAGGTTATTATTTAAAAGAAAACCTAAATTATTACGGCTGCAACGAATAATATATAAACTTCGCGTTGGGTAGCGTAAACTTAGTTGTGCCAGGAAAACAAGTTGAAGACTTATTCGGTGTCATGTGAGTTTCTGTAAGTTATGCAATGCTGTAAGTGATGCAATGCTGTAAGTGTACATGAGTGATATAGCATGTTTGTTAAACTCCAACCTGAAGACCGGGCATCAAATGCTAAATCGTGAATGCCTTCGTAGAATAAGACGTATACTGAAATTCCGTCTCTTTAGTTTATGGAAAATCAATGAAAAAAAAATATTCGGCACGATGTAGTTCCGATGCTTCCTTTAAAAGGAACAACATTTATTCAATAATAGTCAGTGAGCGGTTAACAAATACATTTTATTTCATTAATCTCTCATTTAATGATTACTGGCGAGCAGACTTTTCCCATTGCCTCTTCGCTAATTAGCGAAACCACGCAGTGCAAGAGTGTGTGTGCGAGGAGAAGGTAATTAAGACCTGTATTCATACTCGTATTTCAGTATTTTTTTCCCCTAATTAAGAGACTCAAGATAATATATCATTTTCTGGTTTTCGCTTCCCATCAATCCTGACCTCCGAATTGACTTGTAAACATGGATGGTAGCTTGTGCGGCCATAGACGTGGCCCGCTACCATTCTGCAATCCGATGCATTTAGGCGTTTAAGTAGAACGATATATTCAGTTTAGTGGAATTGAACCCAGACAGGATCTATGTTCATATCCATTCCTGCCCACTTTTTATGGTAGCAATCATTCACGGCGAACGGTTCAACCTCGCTCGTACTTGCTGCTGTGTTATGACAAGCCATTGATCTACTCACACGAGATTGCATAGACGCACCAACCAACAGCTTTCGGTGAATGATTTCATGTCTTTAACCACAAATCATAAACGAACAACTCGTTATGTCAGCCATGATGGTATAATGTCGACTGATTTTTGCTATAATTTATAACTACTAACAATTTTAGACAATTATTTGCTGTTTTCAATATATATATGCACATGTATTTCCGTTAGGGTGGTGTCAATATATCTACGGGAAAATGTCGTAATCACCGTTATTATAGTTACATATTATCTAGAAATACATATCGTAGAGATGTCTCACCTGGCTTGATATGGCAGAGCATACGACTACGGCAATTGCAGGAGGGACGCGCGTGTATCTAGTGTGCCAATCGTTCGGTGGGCAAATTTTTCCATGAGCTTTTATATTCAGTTAACGCTGTCGCGACGAACCTTCGGATCATTCTCCGAGTTCTTTTATTCGGTCGTTCTCTTTTTTTCGCTTTTCTGTTTGTGTGATCATCATTTTGGGTCACGCTACTGTTTTGGGTTAGTTAAAGGCTTTTTCTTATGTCGGCGACATTTTCAATGCTCTTATAACCTTTATACGCGGAAATATTAAGAAACTCATAAAACGAGCGATACATTCTTAATTATGGCTTGGGAAACGTCCATACGTTACCACTAGTGCAATCCAACACAAAGCAATATGCAGAAAACTATCTGTACACGGATATGTTAACTCATATAAATATTTACTTTCGGTAAATATAAAAGCTTTTTCATATCTATTCATAAATAACCAAGCTACGTAGGGTTTCGGCTGCCGCACCGACCACAGACTACTATAGTTATCCATAAATTTAAGCAAGTATAGTTGAATGCTAGCTTGTTTCAGTTTCTTTTATGTAGACAAAAATAGTAAGGTACTCAATAGAAAAGTAGGTCTATTTATGAGACTTACGTACTATAATCATAGGTACTTATCTAAGAAAGGCGACATAAAAATCAAGCCTACCGACCGCTACGCAGCAGATAACTAAGCATATGTCAGTAGGGAAAATTGTTAAAAGAGGCCGTCGTCTAAAGAAGGCACCAGGAATGTTGTTTTAGGATCAAGGATATATGATATGCCGTAGAGCGGTAGCGAGACCTAACGCCCCTTTCTTTGAAAAGACGTGAAGCCACGTCAATATTGGTGACTAAATTGATCGACCGTGGCTATTGCCGACTTTTCGGGGACTGAGTACGAAATGCTACCCCTGACGAAATATGGGAGACTCGTTCTGCTGCCTGTCGGCTATAGTCTAACCTGTAATCTAAGTATATAATGCTTACAGTCATCGGAAGGACTAGAAGTGACCAGTGTTTCTCATACACCTTTTCCTGGAGAAGCTCTATTAAGTACCTCTCTAGAAGCAACCGATAGAGAAAAAATCGTAGTTCTTTTTTTACCAGTCCAAGCTGTCGTCTCGTGTAAGAAAAAACGGGCGTTTCAGATGGCGACGAGGGCTATAGAGTAACTACATCCTTTACAAGAACGAGTAAAGTTTGATGTTTTTTAGGGTAGATTCCACTCTTACGCGCATCAGATTGTTGCCGCGTATTTGGAAGATAAAAGTGAGTAGAAACTATCCGGGAAATGAGAGCTTAAGTAAACGAAGGATTTTCAGGATAGCAGCTAAACACTGTAAATATCGTGTTATGGAAAAAAAACCGTTCCCTTACTTTTCGACGTTTTTGTTTATAATATATAAGTCATAAAAACTATTATCTCTCTATTTTCGATTTTTGTGTATATTCCTAACAACCTAATTAAAATACGGACAAACAAAGGCCTTTCTTATAATCCGACATTCTGGCACAGTCTACGCACGTTGTTGAGCACATAGAAAAACTGCTACCTAAAATCCCTTTTAGAAAGCCAACGATTGAGTATGGACATTGTTGTTTTTCTGTGTCTATTGCTTCATTAAAATATACCTATGTCAGTGCACTGTATTTAGTGTGTACAAGTATCAGTAAATCACTATAAAGATGCATACTTTAAACCAAGTAAAGGCAATGTCCGTTTGATGACCTAGGTGACCGGTGCTTAATTTACGATTTTTAGCTGAATCGATGGTTTTCACTCATTGCGTTCTCTTCCTTTGAGCAACAGTGAATGAAAATGATCAGTCACTGCTATGTCCATCATATTCTGAACGCTATACATTAAACGTTTCCAAAGAGAATTTGTGTAAAGTAGGTTTAGGTAGAAATTTATTAAGTGTAGCTGAAGCATTTTTAGCATTACATGCTAAAAATATACTTCTTGAAATTCCTATGGGATAGTTGTCTCGAAGTGTTGATGTTTGAATGACTCAGTAATGCCGTAGGACGGAACGAAAGTATTAGAAACGAAAGAAAAGGTACAATTTTAATCAAATGAAAAAAAGTATCTAGATTAGATGTCTGGTCATTCAAAAAACCTGCCTTATAAGATCTTTGCCTATACACAGGCCCGTGGTTACGTATTTGCTCTATACAAGTTATTGCATATGTTAAATTACTTTTGACATGAAGCTTTCTGGAAATATCATGTAATGGTGTCTGGTATGTTTTTTTAACTGTTCTATTAGAGGGAATTGTTATAATTTTAACTGAAAAATGCTAGCAGGTTACAGGCGCCAAATTTCACCACTCATAAGTACTACGTATGTGTGTGTTAGCAACGTGTTTAACGTGTCTGAGTAACACAAGCATGAAATTTATCTTACTTATCTTCTATTTTTATCTAACTAACGTAACAATAGCAACTAAACGCTTTTATCTATGTGTATAATAATTTATTAACTTGTAATGTACCTCATTCAACATTAGTTATGCATAGTAATTTTCAAGCGATTTTATATAAATACTCATATATCTATATACTTTAATTCACAGCAAAATTTAAATTAAAAAAAAAATTAAAATAAAAAAAAGTAGAGTAAGATATACTGATCTTTACGCGTCCGGCCTGTCTGTCCAACGTTTTGTTGATAAGGTGGTGATACCCACGGAGAGAATTATATCATTGGCATTATTAATTGCTGAGATGATTGTATGATTCTAGCTCAATGAACGGCATTACATCAGGCCTTTGGCTTGAAACAAATGTATCGATTCTAGGATTTAAGCCTATTAAACCTCCAGGGCTTTCAGGTTTACAAAAATTGATGTATGTGCTTCTTAATCAACTAGACTACCCCTACTAAATAAAGCGGCATCTCTAATACCGACACATTGCTAGCACAGATCGCAACGCGTTAGTATAGGAAGTAGTATCACAAGACAAAGAGGGACCCCTGTTACGATTTCGGTGCGCTCATTATCCTAGCGGTTTTAGAGAAGTGCGTGTTGCGAATAGGCGCTATCCTCACGCTATTCAAGGCGTTGACGTTTGATTTCCATTCCGTATATCATTTGGTCGTCGAGTCCTAATTAAAGTATATAACCATTGCGAACGCTAAAGCGCTCGCGTCTACAACAAAGCGACTCTTCGTATAAATGTAGCTGATTGATGCTTGCGTACGTACTTCGACTTGACGAATTTCTTTCGGTTGTGGCACGTTTTCGTGTCGAAACAATATAATATATAAACACTGTCTCTTATTTTGGCAATAGATACATAATACAAACGATGTTGTTTTCGAATAGGAGAAATATACATTACACTGCGCGGTTGAGTTTTATGATTAAGGGATTCGCCCGGTAGCGGGGTAGCTTCATTAGTTAAAAACAGAACTTGTCTGCGTTGTATGGCCCCGATAAAAAAGATTATGGAAGACAAGACGCCGAAACGACTGACCAACGTTAGTTTGGCGTCACAGACGGCCTGTGTATGTATTTAGGTGTTCAGCGATGCATTTCAGTTTTTGTTCCAGAGCGTCATATAATAACATCATTGAAACCCTTTTATTTGTGGTATATAGCGGCTGGTAGTAGACACTAAATATCTCGTTTTGTCTATGACGCTGACGGATTGCATCTAAAATATGGCCTAGATTGATCTCAGATGTCATTCAAATTCGACTTCTTCAGAGGTTCCTCCACTTAGACGACACCACGCCGGGGCTAAAGACTCGCTCAAACGATCTATGAAGGTCATAGATACATTCTCACTGGTAATACTGGTGACTGACACAGTATTGCGGCCGTGTAATTTAGCTATAGTGAAATGCTGACAAATTTAAGGAAGGCACATTATACACGTTTATTCTACAATCCTGAGAATTCCCAAACAGAATTAGCCGCCCGTGCTCAGACGATAGAAAGACATGTCCTGATTGTCCTTGCTAGATGCAGAATTTCAAAAACGATAGGTGCCTCCTGCTATTGAAACAGTCCCATTATGAGCTTTCTAATTGACGCTTGACCGATTCGCTAGATACAGTTCGGAGCTAGAAGTGCCAGTAGCCTGAAAATGATTACCCATTGATACTGCCGTAAACATTGTAGTGAACGTATTAGGCCCCGGGCTACTGGATTTTAGTACGGTTTTTGGCAATGGAGTTAAAAAATGATGTGTTGGAATGTTCAGGTGTCCTTCGCTGAGTGAACATTGCTGCGGACATTAATGGCATAGATGTCCAGAAGCGTTAGACATTGCAAACACTTGCATAGGCAATTTTGTAGGCCCCGTTTTTTCGAGTAGAATTGCCAGGTTGAATTTTGTCCGCTCGATTCGAACAATAAGCTCGGTTTCGAGTTTCAAAGAGGTGACATTTTTATCAGTTTAGCGTTATCCACTCATGGAAAATAAACGGCAGGTGTGCATTTATTCATGCCCTTGTAGCTAAGATTATCGCCGTTTGGCTCCATCGGTCGAATGTGATGAAAAAAAAGTTGATAATAAAGGACTGACGTATGACGACTCACAGATGACAAGGTAACATTGGGCCTGTATTGCAGTGATGACGTATACTCAGTGATTCGATACGCACCGGATATGCTACGAAGGTTTCCAGTAGCAATCCACGACTTTGGCAGAACCTTTATAATGACAATGCGATAACAATGAACATCGTGAGCGGCTGCAAGGACGAGCCAGCTACTCCAGAAACGCCTTTGTAGTCAAAATACGAGTAATATCTATCAAATATATTGTAATCGAATTTAGCCGGAAGTAACTCCACGTCGTGTATCAAGTGGCAAAATTAGGTGTAGAAGTGGCTAGTTAAAATAGACATTGGTCAACGAGCACGTAGTGATCAAGGACTATAGGTTGTTGACTATAGGACACACGATGTTTGTGTACTGGTTCTCTGGATGTCTATATTAGGAACAGGACATGCGGTCTAATCGGTGCCAATCGGTGGTCCCACTTCTGCGCGCCAGGCCTGACAGTGAGCTAAGAACAGAATAAGACGACAAGCGGCTGCGACCGAGATCGCGTCATGCTTGCAATGCCCTGCAGCGCTTGAAAATGTTTACATCGGCACTTACGTCGATCTTTTGCTCTGGCGGTTCGTGCATCGAGCACAACGCTATGCCGATAGTTCTCCTGATTAGGCCCCCGCCTGTAATCCCCTAATTTTATCGAAGCAGATCCAAAAGCAAGGAGAGCTGCATTTTAGGCTCGGACATCTCGTAGAATCTCGTACAGATATTGGTCAAGCGAATCGATAGATGAAAAGGCATTGTCAGCACAGTACAGGACAGCGAGCAATAGGACTTTGTTCGAAGGTGCAAATGCAAGACGACGAATACGAACGAAAGTGAACTACATAATTGTTTTATTACATGGAGAAAAATAAGGAGGATGAACAGATAAACGCACCGTTTCCTTGTACAGGGAAAAGCCAACATACTGTTTAATGGACGATTGTGCTTTGAACGAAGCGGCACCTTTTCAAGGTCTATCACGACGAATATCATGGTGCCAAGCGTAACATAGCCAGAGGGGTACATATGGAGGTCGCGTGACGCACCTCATGCCTTTTGTAGTAGTGTCCTGAACGACTACAGAGCTGGAAATTGTAAACCAATTGAAACGTAGTCCACAAAAGCAAAGAGAAATAAGCCATGCATCCTTAGCGCCGCTCATCGTTGGCTGTAAGTTAAGTTACAAAGCGCAACACCTATTTTATGCAAACCCAGATTAAATACCTAATTTTTTTTGTTTACGATAGACGTACGCATATGACAAATGCTTACCCCCGATGTGCTTTACTCATTCCCCGTGTAAGAATCATATTCGTATTCAATACATGCAATAGAATAATGTACATGATGGTATTTCTGACTGATCTTTTTCTGACCTGCTCCTTGAAGTTCGTCCCGAACATCTGGCAAATGATTTATGTGTAACATTTGTTATGCGTAACACAGTACCATACAGCAAACAATTTGAAGCTGTATAAATAACGTATTCACTGGACTCACGTACTCTATGATCAGATCACCTGTGGGTAACGTAGGCAGAACAAAAAAGAAATACACAGTACGTAGAGTTATCAGGAAAGGGCACATGTTTTAGAAATTGCGCATCCGTACCTATTTAGTTCTTAAGTTCGTTATTATCTACTATCTATAGCAATAAAGCAAAGCAATAGATTGAACTAGATTTGTTTAGTAACTATATTTTACCAATAAATAAAGACTCGACAAATGTTGATTGGCCTATCGATGTCCTACATGTAGAAGTTTGCAAAATATTTTTATAAAACTTTTTTTTTTTCTATCGGGAGGTTTAAAATATCGACTCGTTTTTAATTAATTAACTTGTTACTTAGATGTTATGTTTCATCAAGTGTTGATTTTTACACTTGATGAGATCTTTCTATTCAAGACATTTAAATTTCCTGATCTACGTTTGAACAAAATTACTTTAATAGTCAACTGCTGTTATCCACCTCAAGAAGCAGCTTTACAGTTGCACCTCAAGATGTTCATGTTTTAACTAGAAATTAGCGAAATCGAACCGGGAAATCGGTAAATTTACATTATCTCTGTTATTCTGATTAAGATAAACGCATCGAATTTACAAAAGAACAAAGATAGATGGCGCCTTCTCAAGCTATGTTAGGGCAGGTAATATTATTCATACAAAATCTTTGTTATCGATTTGCGAAACTTTCAATGAACGGAGTTACGAGCGAGTCGGCGTCAAGCTAGCTTGTCGCCTATAGTTCCAAACATAAGCCTACTGAAGGTACTAGACATAGACATTTTTTGTTTTCATTTGATGTAAAATTACTTTAAATAAAGGGTCGTTTGCAATAGCTCGCCCTTGTGCTAGAGGAACGCTGTTTGGGGAGCCACCCATAACCCAGAACCAGGGAGACATAACCAATAATATAAATTTATTGTTGCAATTAACTAGTCTGCCTAAGAACTCTGAAGAGGAAACGAGAGCCGGCGATAAGCTAAGCTGACATTAAGAGGATCGACGATGAGTGCCGTTTTTGTCGTCGGTAAGGGAGATACTGCAAAAACGTTTTTTGAGTTGCTACTTTGCGAACGATTCTGCGGTCAGGCGATGGACGCTACAACGAATCGTTGTCATCATACTTCGAAACAAATAAAAACGTTTTATCTCGTATCTAAAGTTCACTACTGGCAAAAGCGGTCGATTTCTAGGAAGTTCGTCGTGGTCATAAGCTGGTCGATGCACCTAAATGTAAAAAATATGGTCTAGGTCCTCTACGGGAAGCAACGATCAACAGCTATATAGGTTGCGATCTAAAAATATATTCCGTGTATTTAATGCGACACGCAGAACCTGACTGGTGTTCTGGCATCCGGAATAGTCGCCATTTTGAGTGTCAACCTGGGTTACTAAATGTAGGTTTAGACACTTGCCAACGAAGAAGTAACAGCGAGACAGCAGACAGGTTTTACTGTGCCACGAAAGTTAATCGCATTATTTAAATTATAGATACCTTTCAATTTTCAGAACCTAAAACCGAGAAATAGAAAGAATGAGAAAATAATGTTTTTTTAATAATAAAAATTTTTTTTTAGCTAGATGGTTGTATATTATATATGACTATAATTAGGGAATTAGATAATTTCTGAGTTAATTTAATTAGACATAACTGCTTCCTAATTCAACAACGTATTAGATTTATCCGTAAATATAACGAGACTTTTGTTTCAATCAAATGTCAAATCTCAATATATTAAGATCGAGGGCACTTTGATAGTCTAGGTATTGTCTGATATTTTAGTATTATTTTTTATCTGGTTTGTTTGCTTAAGAGGTATTTTCACCTTTTAAGCAAACTAATAGGGCAGGACCATATAGGACACGTTAAGGGTATTATTGGAAGGCTACATATGGAATAGAAACTATAATCGATCTAGTTTATCAAAAAAGTAAACCCAGATGTAAACCATCGAGATCAATCTAAGTTTGATGCCCAACATTTCCCCCATCACCCATCAAAGTAAGCGATATTTCATACAGAATCAACTTTTCAACATGTCACCCTCCTCTAAGTCCTTGGTAATGTCTCGATCTGTTGTTTTGCCAAACAATAGGAGTATATAAAGCTACCAGGCTGACACATTGATCTAGTGAGTACATCAGATGTGGTGTCTTGTTCTTCGTAGATTCACGCTCTAAACGGGTTTAAAAAACGAAGACAAGAGAGTCTCCGTTTAAGTGGCTTTACTTCTTCTCAAAGGGCTTTGCTTTTCATCTTTTTTTTGCGACTTTTTCCAGCTTCACATTCTTCAGCGTCCCTATAGTGTATTCGACCGTGGACGTGTTCGTTTTTGAGCTCGGCAGGGTGTGCATTCCAGCGAATGAGCGATCGGTCGGTGGGTCGATCGATAATTTGTAGTAGAGGATACCGCCACGTTGGGAATAAATACTTTTCATAGCTCCTTTGTGTTGCGCTAATAGAAGGAGGAGACGTGGCGATAACGAATTAAATTTTTTGAAAAAATCTTTTGGCGCTTGTATAACCCATCGTGATCTCGTGTAAGTCGTCCTTGTTACAACGCGCTCGCTTATAACATTGCAAACAGCTCGAGAGCGCGAGATTTTGCAACGCACGGTGATTACGCGCAGAGTGTGAACGTGTGAACACTTATTCCATCGTGCGGTAAGATGTATGGTGTCATCGTTATTGTTTAACTCAAGGTTTTTACCAACCAAAAAGAAGGACTACTTGATACTAGTAGATTTCCTTATATGCATTATGTGTATTCTTATGCGCTAAATGAGGCGCTTGTTGGTAAACTGCTCCGCTTGGAAAATGGTCTCGTCGTCGAAATGCACCTTCATTGTTTATTTCTTTTTATCGTTCTGTCTACGCAATGTTCACAGGAAAAGCAAATCAGTGTTTTGGAGGGCACTTACTTGCGAAAACTCCGCAGGGCATAGGCTGAGAAAGTTTCCTATCGTTTGTCCTGTTTCCTGTTACTCGATAGGATCCGTCAGTTATACTGTTAGAAAAACCGTCCATTGTTATAGTTTTCTTCTTAACTAATAGATGCATATATAGTTCATAGTCACTGGTAGAACTTCTCTAGAAGCGTGTGAACGTGAGGAACAAAAAAAAAAAGAGAAACAGAGCAAATCTTTGTAGTCTCCGCTGATCTAAAGAACTTCTCGAGGCAGGAGGGAACGATATGAATGTAGTAGAAACGACCCGTAGCATAAGACCCCCTATAAAGAAACACTGCAACGAGGATCAAAACAGAACTTTGGCCATATTCCCGTTCGTTTTGATTTAAACCGAAGGCAGTGTCGTTGTGGTGGAACGAAACTGCGGAAAGTTACGAGAACCAGAGGTGGGTTGGTGCTAGATGTCAAGCGCAGTTGGTACCTGTCAGTGGATATTCGTAATAGACAGCAGATGGGTGCAAATGGTCTCAAGATCATTGTTCTTGACGGGCAAAGGTCATAAAGCTGCCTTTTGCGATCTTCATAAGTAGCAATGGGTGGGAAGAAAGTCGCGGGGAATTTTTGATGGATCCCTTTTTCACGGCTGGTGTTATGGTGTGGTGCATTGTGAGACAGTGAGGATGGGAAGATGAGAATGAAGAGGAAAGTAGAGGCGTGTGTCCCTGGAGAAGGCTCGATCGTAAAAACGTCTTGGAATCCTTAACGAACGCTCAGGGACCGTATTTAATGTTGTTACCATGACGTCCACTTCTATCCTATTGATTATCCAGGTGCCAATATTGGCAGGACTCGACAACACAATATTAGCTAAAGAAACTGCACAGATTCAGGAACCACTATAGCAGATCATCTTCTGTATCTTTTTTACGTTTTACCACGCGAACAACGTCGTAGCGTCAAGACAATGAATTAACCAACCTAAAGCTGATTCTCTTTTTAAATAATTTTCTAAGCAATTTACATAAACTAAACCATATCAGTCATGCACACAACAAAAGAACTGCGATTGTATCGATGCATGTGTTTCATTGGATCCTATAGCTTTTGTAGTACCCCCAGTAGCTGAGCTGTACCATTTGGACGTTATTGACTGAACATTTATTATGCATAAATAACACTGTCTTGATTTTAATTAGCATTTACCCTCCAGAGATAATCATTGAAAAATCAAAAATTTAGCAATAAAATGCACGATGCAAAGAAAGAGAAGTGTATCTAAAAACCACACAGTTCTACTGTTTCAAAATAAACTCTATATGTGAAAATAGTTTTTCCATTAGTATCTCAGATTTTGTTATTTGTTTCTTACTGATGTCAAGGATTATGGACGTTGATTTATTACAAAGCAAACTTAAAACGTGTGTCAACATATTTACAAAAGTAAGAGACAATCAGCGGTTAGGAGCAACTGTACTAGAGATAACGTGGCTTTTATTTTTGCGTAATGAAAATGAGAAATCGAGAGTTAGAACATTTAGCTATACAACAGACTATATTTGTTATAGTAATTCTCAACTGTTGTCCAAACTGGAAGCTTCTACCATTTTATAATATGTATAATAATATATGTAATTGAAAAAACAACTATCTTCCCGCCTTATAAAATATCTATTGTAAGACTCCCTATGTGCGCCCCCTTGGACCACTACCCGGGACACTGAATAATGATGCTTCACATAGACTCCGTTTGCACTGTTAGTCTCTTCAATTGAAGATAGCTAAGGACGCACTTGGCGAAACGGTGATAAAGCGGTGCCCGAAATTTCGCGAAAGTCCTGTAATAAATACGTCCCCAAACCATAAGGTAAGTGCTTTTCAACTTGCCTATATCAAGTTGCCAATTGACAATTGCTAAGTGGGTTATTTGCGGTCCACTGCTTCTTTCTTACACTACAAAAAATACTAAGGAGTAAAGCTATACCTTGAGTCTTAACGATGAAATCGTCACAAGATAACAAAATCCTGTTTGGTACTTATATGGCACCCATACAAATTACGCGAATCTCCTTCTATCCATATTGTTGTTTGATACCTATTGTCAGCTGAAGTTTACGATAATATGTGACAATAAAACAAGATCATTTCTCTTTTCGAGAACAGGAAAATTTTCCTTAGCCCACGTATGCACGTTTCGGCCTGATGGCATTAATATCTGAGATGTATTTATATGGTAACAAAGCGAGAGGATTGAAGTTCCTTAGGTTATGGGGTAACGGCACGTGTTCATTTTGCTCTCTGTGGCACTAGCTTCCCTCCACTGTTAGGAGAGGGGGAAAATGCAGAAGGCGCTACAATCGCACTTTGAGCGAACTGAGAGAGACCGTGTAGCTCTACAGACACATCTGTCTCAAAAAAGATAAAAAAAATTGACTTTTTACTTTTACAAAGTGTTCGACGACACTTTTTTTTTAATAGATGTTCTTTTCTTAACAAATATGCTTGACAACAAGGTAACGGTGGTTTGTTCATGCCTGCTAAAATAAATGAGTAACGTTTTATAGTTCGGTCGGATTATAATTCCTGAATTAATTATCGCGAACTTTTATTTTTTGACTTCTTTTTATGTGTGAAGTTCTGAAGACCTTGTTTCTCATCACATGTCGTGGTACAAATTGGATCCGCTGTTCAATTGCTGGTAAAGATGGTACTCTCTCAGGTCGTTTTCGACGGTTAGTACCTATCTGCCTCCGAGCCTTACTATAATCATCGGCCTAGTGCAAGCGAAATTTTCAAATGATCAGAATATACGCCTTTTAAAAATGTTGATTTGCTACCATTCTGAACGGATTTTACTGTAAATTGCGATTAGTTGCCGGGGCCAAATAGGGTTATCTGTAGTATGTGCTGCTTCGGATTGGGATTACCCTGTGACCTCGTCGAGTCAGAGCCACGAGTTTAAGTCTACCTATTTTTAAGCTTAATATTGAATTAACTAATGCAGATGTTCGATTTCGACATTTTAAAAATTTGTTTGTCTATCACTTTAGCGCAGGAACAGTGGGATTTCTTGCTAGCATAATCAGGATGCTAAAGTGTTTGTATTTAAAAAACAAAACGTTTCGTTAGTATAGTTTACGACTAGGTATGATATATTTGGTTCTTGAAAATATATGAACCGTTTTTCTATCTAGATGAGTTTAAAATTATATGTCTAAAGTATCGGCGTCTATGGGAAAGCTGAGATTCGGTGGTAATAAATGCGATAAATTTAGACAATTAATTTCCAATGCCCTTATTCAGACTCTAGATAAGTGAAACTTCTGAAAAATTCTATGCTATATTTTGCAGTTTTATTACGACAAAGGCACAAAAATCGTTCTGTAAATTTCGAAACTCGTAGCCGTCGGTTGACGAAATTATCGAGAAAATTGGTACCTGAGTAGCTACGATTTTTGCCAACATTTCTAAACTACTTTTACCAAACAGTTCTAAGCTACTTCAAGGAGCGCGATGCTTGCTTGTTGCACGATTTCATGCAAAAAAGCTTGTATTTACATTTGCGACACCTTATAGAAACGTAACGAAATTAAGCTATGCCTCAAGCAACTGACCTCCAGCGATCAGAAGTGGCTCACATACGACCATATTATGTAAATGAAAAATTAAAAAATAATGTGCTCCACAATCTGTGGCAAGGTTCAGATTGATCGCGCATTATGAGCCAGGCAAAACGAGTGATTCGGACCTCTACTGTCAAAACTAACAAAATAAAAATGAGCCATTGAAAAAAATCGAACGTCTTTCACGATGACAACGCCAAATCATATGCATTTCTGGTTACCCGACAAAAATTGAGAGAGCTTCAAATGTATCCGCCGTATAGCCAAACCCTCAGACTGTCGTTTCCTTCGGTCTCTGCAGAACTTCTTTAATGGTTTAAATGTAACATTTAGGTTTAAAGTATGGAAAATTATTCCTTTTATTTTGGTTTAAAAACGTTCGAAAAACCAACATTTCAAAATATTTTCTATTTTCTATTGTATAATCGTCTTCGAAACGCTAAACAAGAGCTGGAAAGCAGTTTATCTAGCCCTAATTAGTGTAGCTTGTCCCACAAGGAAATGTTTGACATTGATGTCAGAGGCATTTTTTGCTTACTGCCTAAGCCAGCTACCTTAACAGCGAATTAATGTATTTTCAATATCAGCCTTTTGTGTACTGCTCTGCATAAACTGAAAGAATAGTGCGGGGTTATATATTCTTACGCTTGTTTTATAGGTACGTGGCTGTGGTACGGTTTAAAGTACCTACCTCGCGGATGTAGCCAGTAGCGCGTAGTAGTAGTAGTAGGTGGATAATCCCGTATCTATGCAGGATTCTAAAAACTGGACCTAAGCTTCAAGACTATTTTGCTTGAACAACGAAAGGCGGCTTGCTTCTATAAAAGCGAGAAATTTTCGTCGAAACGAACCGCGCAGATGTGCCTTCATATAAATGCGACTAATGCATCTGTTGTTTATGACCTAGGCTAATATAACCCTTCTGATTAAACAAATATGCCGTTTTTCAGACGGGAAAAATTGGTCCTTTTTAAGTTTTTTGATTTTTGTAAAGTATCGCAACGATGATTTTTAAGCTATATAGGCATTACGGCGTTGGCCTTATCGCGCTTAAAACATCTAGTGCTTACTAATCACCAGCACTTTGTGGATGTTGGCACCATGCATTTAATACAGGAAAATAATGAGGACAAGATCTGGCTTTTGCAAAAACTTCTGGCCAGTAACACAAGACATGGAGTTCAATAAAGCTATTTTTCCTTTCTAATGATGAAAGGATACCGTGCGCTGACAACCAGTAGCGCCCAAGAGTTCGGTTATCCTATTAAGGTACTGCTTACCAAAATAATGACCGGTAGTTTATAAATGTGTAAACTTCGACCATTGATCTAAAGGCTCAAAACTTGATAGGAAGTAAAGCCAAGATAGGAAGTAAAGCGGTGACAGTACATAGCGATCCGCGTGATAGCTTAACGTAGCGTGTTTGCCTACTTATTTAAGGACACGTTGTGATCTAGGTTCAAACCTGAGCATAGACTTCATTTCGTGCTAGGAGCAAGTCGTCTGATTGAATGTCTAACAGCGATACCAGACGTAAAACTCGAAAGTAAACTCGAGTACATAGCGATTAGAAGTAGCAGACGGACTTGAACGCTTGTGCGGGGATCGATCACATATTCCTCATCCATCATGAGTGGAGTTTATCTGCCGTCGAAGTAGCATATGTATTCCATGAGAACATTGTTGATGTTGAGATACATCTTTGACAAATCATGGCTACTGAGGCTTAAACATCTCAAAATATTCTCTCTTAGTCGTGGATAAGTCCCGACCATTTATATGGGACAGCTTACGGAAATAGAATAGTTTCTGGCTGATCGACTAATTCTTGTCCCAGAGATAGTTTTCCTTATATCGAAGCTTATCATTTCGCTCACGCCAATAGTGGACTGTTTCAAGGATGTACTTTATGTCATCGTGTCATCGAAAACACCTATGAGCGATTCTACTGTATGTGTGGCACCTTTAAAAAACGCCAAGATAAGGCAAGTATGTCCTATTTTGGTTTCGTTTTTAAACATGGTTCTGATCGTACCGCTAATAGCACGCACAAAATGCCTGATATTTAGTGAAGCCTAAAGAGTTTACAAAAATGGTTTGATTTTCGAGAAAAGGGCATTTAACGACCAGTTTCATGCCGCTTGTCCATAGGCACCGCAGGCTTCCATGCATATGGACCAGCGTTGGGCCTGCACAGGCCACAAATTATTTTGTGCAAACAAAGGTACACGGTAAATGTGCCCTTCTCTGAAAAAGGAGCTGTACTCTTCTGTAGAAAAAAACAACCACTTTGCAAAATAACCGAAGTGCCAAACTTTGTAGTCAAATCGTGGATTTTTGTGAAGTGCTACAAAGTATATAAAACCGAGCTTCTAACTGTTCAATTATTTTATTTTCAAGTCGTTTATATCTATATCTTTCAAAGAGTTATATTTTAATCAACAAGTGAGGGAAATAAGTGGAAATCGACGCTGATTTCACTTCGCCTCTTGGAAGTCTTGCCCATATTGGGCTTCTCGACGATTTTGTTGTACGAAAAATTGTCCAAAAATCCTGGTTCTCCACCATGTCACACATCTAGAGGCGGTGCTGTTTTCCCTCAATGGTTCGGTGCGGCAATGCGGTTTTCGAAAACAATTTTGAAGGCTAGAGGTAAGACAGGAAAAATGATAGCTTCACATATCTGTACACGGTAACAATTACCTGGCGGGTGACCTTGTGGCAGTTTAATTGAAGATATGTCTTCTTAACGGGCTTAAAAGACCTATTTGCTACTGTACTAGTAGTAAATCGGGTTCCCTTAGCAGAGTCGTTTCAATCTTCCTGGTCATCAAAGTAAAGTGAGGCCCGTATCTGGTACAAATGCTTATAATGTCACATGTCCTTATTCTTGTTTATAGCTCAGTTTGGTCATTTGCCACAGTTACCACTGGAAGGTCATCCAGAAAGGCCCCTACTGTAAAATTAATCCATAAACAATGTCCCATAGTAAGAATTCGTAAGTAAACCTGTTTCTAGCTTTCGATGACGCTGCATCATTCTGGCGATATAATCCTATCATACTGCTGATATCGAATATAAGTAAGTTATGGAAAACCTTTATTTGTCTATTTTTAAATGTTCTAGCAGTTAGTTGGTACTTTCCCATAGACGTTATGCATAAAGACGGTGGAAAAGTGGTAGAAAGTAGGGAAATTGTTCTTTATGTCTACTTTCTGCTTGTAATCTACTTCTAGTTTTCAGGCATTTTTTTATTAAGTTAAAAAACTAAGTTAGTCAACACGTTACTAAGTGCGCCTTATTTTCCCAAGATTTGAATAATAAAGTTAGATCTAGCACTCTCTGACTGGCTAAAAAAAAATGTGTTCCAAATCTTGACGGTCTATGTAGTCATCTTTCTTTGCACGAGTTTCGGAAAGATTTCTATAAGCCAACTCAGAAGCACCCGTATAAACAAAGGACGTAAAAACGGGTACATAATTACATAACAATATTTCAATTAGGACGTATTTTCGTATACTAAGTTTATGTGGTCCCTAAGAAGAATTCATACAGCTGTACTTTCTTTCATGTTATCGTCTTTTACTTTTTTTTTTCCGAAAAAAACTGCTCATTCGCTTACTACTCTATATACTTATAATAATAATATAATTTAATTTAATAATAAATAATATAATTTAATTTAAAAAATAAAATGTTCTTTTATGTCTGAAAGGGTACGCGAGGTAACCTCATGTAGTTGGACCTACTTTGTGAAGGCGAAAATGCGGTGTTGAACACAACCCTGTCGGGCTCAATGAGAATTTTAAACGGAGTTTTTCTAAATTTATAAGCAGTTTTAGTCTCAAATTAAGAAATATTGATGTGAATATCCGCTACATTTAAGCATTTTAACCAACAATATGTTTGTCGGCATATTAAAAAAATATCGTTCAAACGTTTTTTTCAGGCAACATCAGGTTCTGGGCCAGATGGGTTTAGCACAGGAACATTAACTGGTTACCTTCTTTTTCTATCGTTGAACAAAATCTGGGTTTCAAGTGTATTAGACATTAAAACCAATGTTACTCTATTATTAGGAAGGACCTAGTGGCGCATATAAGCACGGTATATCGTACTGGTCAATCCTGTACATAGTTAGAACGTTATTACTTTAGCATTTTAAACCTGTTCGTGTACGCAAGCCGCTTACTACCAAAGGTCCTCTTCCTTCATTATACTCTTAATAAGCTTCAGCCAATTGTAGTAAAATGTACCCCCTATCCAGGATAATTTAACTGCCCACTTGGGTACTTCTGATGCAGCTAATATTGAAGTCGCGTTGGTGGTTCGTCGTGATACTTCCTCAATACGAATCAATGGCATCGTTTTCGATGCGGATTCAATAAATGCTAGTGTAGTTGATCTGATATAACCGTGGTAAGTACTGCTTTGTTACACTTTTAGCTAGTTTCGATCTAGATAAGTTATGTCGGTGAAACCCGTTCGCACCATTTTCCCGTCCTATAATTAGAGGCGGCATAGAGTACATCTATGCTATTCCTGCAGCGCCGGTGTTCAATCTTAAAGACGTTCGAAATAATGGTAACCAATAGACGACGTACTGTTGCACTTAAATGCGTGTACTGTTTGTTTTAATTTGAATTAGTTCAGTGTCGAAGATTAGTACGCCGTAAAAAAAGTAGACGCCCAAAAATGAATAAATAAGGCGACACTTTTCAAAGAATCGTAAGAACAACTTACATATACATACAAAATAAATGGTTGCAGATTTTCTGGGTGCAATTGGCCGAGTGAATTTCAACTACCCGTTTCAGATCAGCTAAAGGGCTGCTTTTAAGGCCGTGGATATGGTTATTTAGAAATGTTCAAAGGCTACCTGCATTTACAAAGCTATAAATGAAGGTCATACTGTCAGAAAAATTCGAAGCGGGTAAAAACATGATACAAGCTTGAATAGATATTGCTCAGTGTCGTAAGTAAAACGGCTCTTGAACGAGGTACAGCTTGTGTACAGCTCGTAATTATCTGAGAAGCTTCAATGTTCTTAATTTAGCTTTCGCGAACTAGGTTTCCACGTTAGGTTGTTACTGGGGTAAGTGAGGCCGAACAGAAGCTTGATTCAATGCGATTTTCCTATCGCTGAGGTCAATTGATTGACTTAGGTTAGTGTAACCTTTTCCAAACTTATCTTCACTTTTTCGGTTCAATCGGCAAACTTTTGACGACGCTTGGAACGTAGACGTTTAACAAATTGTTTTCTTTTTTTTGACTTCTTTGTTGAGTTTCGGTAACACTTAACTGTTAGTTATGTATTACCATAGAGAATGCTAAATAATGAACTAGCAGGTATTACTGATAGCAGGCAAACAGCTAATGGAAATTAATTCGAGAAGAAGATCGATAGCTTGGGTACACTGTAGCAACGAGGGTCTCTCTAGAGTATTCTCTTGCCTTTCCGAAGATAGGTTTTTTGTAATAGCTTAGCTTTCATAAACAAATACAGATCATACTTTCAAATAAATTCTCACGAACACCAGTACCACGTCAGGGCACGCTCGTTTTTGCTTGCTCGTGCATAATAGAAGTACAAGGGCATTTGTTCAATGGGCACTGAGAATGTTTTATGCTTATGCGTTCAACGCATGTGGAGTGAAGACAAAATTGCCGGGTTCCTTCGATGCAATTTCAACACAGCTACGGAAAGAGAGCTCGCACTTATTAATTTGCTTGATATTTAAATGGAAATATGGTCCAATCAAGCGAAAAATTGTGGTCTATCATCGATGCCATCAGGCGAATCATCGTCAATAGTATAAGCGCTAAAAACCGTTGAGGATCATCCAAAGTCATTAATCATAGCTGTTTACAATGGATGGCCTGAAAACTAATAGGAGATGAGATCATGGTGACTATTTGGTACAAAAAGGCACAACACAACTGGGGTACTAAGAGGCCAACTTTTTAAAAAAGCCATATATATGAAGCCATGTGCTATAAAACATATGCACAGAATCTTGACCAATCAAATTTATGTCCTTCTTCATTCGTTCATCAGCTAATCGTTGCGCCCCGTAGACCTTTCCAGAAGCTTCCTTATAGACGCGTTGGAGCAGACCTATCCTAATCACATTTTGTGAACATTATAGTTTTCGAGCTCTGCGAAGCTCTAAGTAGCTCCCTCAACTTGAAGACATCAACTGTGCATGCTTGTCAAAATGCACAAGTGTCTAACGCTCATGTGGCAACTCCGACATTTTTATTACCCAGCTTAAAAATTTGATTGCGCTAACCTCACGTTACCCCCGGTCAATCATGGCAGCCGACTTTTTTTTGGTATAGCTGCTACAGCATCTGCTAAACACAATCCTGTACACGAAATCCTCGGAATACAACTAATAAATTGTAGCATCATGAAGCTAGGAAATCATTTAATTTCGCCATAGCACTGTCAGCCTACTCCGTGCAGATTTCCTCCTGACCTGTAAGTAAGTATTCAGACGAAATCGTGAAAGAAGTTCAGAAGACAAATGAGGTGGATAATGGGTGACGATTGTTTATTGTGCCTAATATAGATCAAATCTGCTGTATAAGTGTGCTCATCTAAGTATCGCAGTAACAGTATCAAGCTGACTGAATATAAAAACCCACGTCGTATTTCGGAAGGTGCGTACAGCTTTCTTTGTCTTAGACGTTTAGCTCGAAAATGCGAAGTTTTCGTCCTACTTCCAGACAAGATAGTTCTAACTCCTTAACGGATCAATTCGTATTACGCTGTCTGGTTGAACGGACTAACAACGTCGCTGAAGTCCCACTAATTATTAAAACTGAATATACGCAAAACACTTTCTTCAAAAATGAAGTATGTCCTTATTCGTTTCAATTCAGTCGAAGGTCTCCGCTGAATTTTCCAGTTTATCAAAGTAGCTTCGAATTTGATCAGCGGCTTTTCTGTTACTTTTTTTTTACTATATCGAAACGTTTCCACTAGAATTCCTTAAGCTTGAAAAATCACAGGAAGCTAGGTCCGGTGAGACAGGGAGTCGAATGTGTGAGCCGGTGCATCGTCATGATGGAAGACTCAGGATCTAAATGCAGGATTATAATGGTCGCACTTGTAAAAACATTTCAACCGTACTACTCGGGTACCGTGTAGTCGGATAACACAAACTAATGATAAACGATTTCCCGACAATCGGAAGAAAACTATAAGAATACGTTCTCGTGCGTGATCGCTGTCACAGGCCTTCCAGGATAAAGATTGTCGTCGATGAACTTCTTCTATGCATTTTCGAGACGCTTGAACCATCTGTTTACTTGAGCTTTGCTCAGAGTCTGTTTTCCGTAGGCACTCTGCAACGTCTGTGCGACTGATTTTATTCTTCACAGAAAAATCTAATGCAGACAAAGCCGCAGAACGCTCAGCACATGAGACACATCTCTATCTCGCTCTCTCTATCTTCATTTAGGATCCCATCGAAGAATTCGAGATCGTTTTAGGCTCCTATTAGAATATGTATAGCAGGAATCCTATTTCTCGTAAATGTCTTACGAACATCGCTTCGATGTCACCCGGTAGGGTCTGCAATCGATACCTCATCATGGACAATTGTTTAACATTATTTCCTTATTGATTTTCAGGCCTCCTGATACACAATCCGTCTGAGCTGAATGTAGCTTAGTAGATCATTAAAAACGTAACTTAACGTCGAGTGGTTGCCACTGTGGTCAGGTGTTTCTATCATATGTAGCACAAAGTTGTTGTGCCATTTTAAAGTACGACTATTAACAACATACAGTACATATTTTCAAGCAAAATATATGATGTACCCTATAGCTGACAAAGTTACATCTATAGGATTGATGTTATCAGTCGTTAATGCTTGTGTTTCCAATCAAATTAAGATGCCGATGATGTTCCGCACGTCTATGAGTAGGCATTCTGAGACTGCATGTGGTTATTACAAAAGGGAAATAGCAAGAAATTTATGCAACACTATACCACATTGAAAGCCGGCTCTATCGCAATGTTGACTCCTAGACGTTTTGTTCCGTTGTCAGTTGTACCTGCTCTAACCTGGTATATGCTTGTGGATATCACAGTTACAGGATAGGATATCTGACTTTTAGCGGGGCTAGCCAGGTGTCAGACCCCGTAGGATTCAGCTTTCCATTTTATCAAAACGTGATTACGCCGCTTCAGCAATTAGCGTAATAGATCGTTATCCAAGGAAGTGCTTTTAATTTACCAACGTATTATTTTAGCGTTGCAATTTACTTGTTTCCCACATATAACCCTATGCAGAAGCCGGGAGATCGTTTGTCAACTTCGTGCTGACTTGAGCTAAACAACCTTTTAGGAGTCTTACATCAGTTAAACGATATCAAACATCCATACAGTACAAGGGCTAAAATTATACAACCATTGTAGGTATTTTTAAATTTTACGGCAACCCCGGCCGCTGGACGGTACTGACCGGAGAACTATTTGGTTCAGAAGGGATTGTAGAGCAATGCCGAACGAGATAGATAATTGCTTCATCTCGCGCTAAAGTTTCTGACCCGCCAGAGGAGGTTGCTGACCTAGGCTCTATCGTGTACAAGATCCTATATTTCAGTTAGCTTTATCTGTTGAATTCATAATTCCAAACAATAGCACAAACTTATAAGGTAATCAAACGTATGTTCAAAAAATGGGTTTTTTTTTCTCTATATCAGGCAGTATTATTATCAGGCAGTAAAATGGGATTCTGTATCAAGAAGTAAGTAACTTTTTAGTTTCGGTAATTATGTCAGGCAGCCTTACTGCTGATCTGAAAGATGTTAGGAATTGATTATGCATTATCGTACCGTAAAATAAGTGAAACGTGCGTGTTCAAACCTACGAAACGTTGGATCTAATTAGTGCTAATCAGCTGAGAAGAAAGTATTATATCTAAATGAGGGATTATACTGCGAAAAATTGTATGTATCTACGTTGCGAACGTCAGGTCATCAAAGGACGTTTCGAATAAAACCGGCGCTAAATTTGTTTCTAGCTGTTAGTTTCGATGCTCGACTTCTTGCCCATTCTATGCCCCTGGCTGCTTATTGTACGGGAAGCTGTTGAAACAATTGTAGCTATGCATGAGCGATATTTACGTTGTCCGCTTTACGCTTAGCGATCGTACAGACTACCTTACTTTATATTGTTTAGTCATGAATACTTGTTAATAAAACAATTTAATGATGTAAAAAAGTATATTTAAAAATAAACCAATTTAAAAAAGGACAATCAGTATCATTTTAGCAGGATATAGACGGGGCTAAATAAGAGCTGTCTAAGTAACGGGGGCAACGGAATGCCGCCGCCTTCATTTTGATGTTTCTGCATAATCACATAGACGCTAAGAAAAATTATTTTCATTGTACTTGGACGAGATAACATTAGGGAGATGCGTGTATTCGATCAGCGTTTTTCTAACTGATTTTCCTCCATAAATATTGGTCAGAAGGTCACTGCGCCGGGTTTGGGCGCATGAATAAAAACGCAACGTTCCACTTGGGCCCGTGATAAATTCATTTGTTGAACGTTCTGCCATAAATTTAATTTACTTGTTATTAGAAACAGTTTTAGTCTACGAGATCGTCGTTAGCTGTAGATATTCGAGCTTTACCGTGATTAGAAGAATATGTACATCATTTATGGTTTCTACATTTTTTTTAGTAGCGTTTTCATGAAGACAGATCGATTTCCAAAAAAAATTTGCTGAAAATTATAATCAGGTATCAATCAAATGGAACTATCTGATGCATGCTGCCTCTTTAGAGAGGGATTACTTATGCGAGTTAAAGTCACTGGTTTTCCCGCTTCAACATGCCGTCGACCAGATTTTTTTCAAGATAAGGGGTAAAATATTACTTGGACATACAAAAAAAGACATGAAAATAGAAGTAGTAAGATGGCGTTGTGAAATAATCGAAGCCAACATTTTATTAGAATAGTTAATGAAACCATTTTTTTTTTAGCTTTATATACGGACAGGTCTCATAATGCCATACATCTTAACCAGATTCCATTCGATGTCAAACGAGGGAGTTGGGTTTTTGCTTCCTAACGTATACTATTTTTTATGCGCCAAACGGGAATCCAACAAGCTCTATGAACCGCATTTAGCACTCAAAGGGTATCAGCTTGTAAAATGGAAAATGTTGAGTAATGGTATATAATTGACTACGCAATTTAGTAGTATAATTGACTACGGCCATTTTTTGCAATAGTGGCCGAAGCTCCGAATGGTTATAGAAAATCAGTAGCTGTTATACGCTTTTCCAGGCTAAATCAATGTTTGAATTAAGAAAAACACTTATCGCAATTGTAAAGCATACTCATCGCTAGAATCCCGACTAGAACCCTGTTCCGCGTTTAGAGCAGGCTAATTAACTTCAGCATATTTATAAGGCTCTGATCAAAAACCGCAGCGCTTTTTGAACTTATTCCTATACCTTTTTTATTTTATTTACAAATAAATCTCACAGAACTTTCACCCATCCTTAAACCAATTTAGCTATTTCTTAGTCAATTTTTAATATGTTCTTTACTGCCAAGTGAACGGTTACGGATCTCATAGAAAGGATGCAGAATTTGGAGAATATCGAAGGTGCAGGAAACTTCCTACTTAAGCCATTACAGGTCCCTTCAACAATCTTTAACATGTGTGGCCTGATATTGTCGTGGAAAAACGAATTTGTCTTGTTTATTGGATTTTTCTTGTCTTCTTTCAGCTAGTGCAGTTCGGCTACATATAAACCCTTGTTGGTGGCCTTTTCTTTTTCTTTGTTGAAATGAGATTCTGTATGTAAATATCAATTAGTTTTCTGTATTCTTAAGTGATTCTGATAGATTTACTGATTTAAGACCTATTAGTTTTTCGCAAAATGTATGCCAAGGCTCATAGGACGCCGATACGTTCGATGACCACGAATTAAGAAGGCTTGTCCTTTATTCCTACAGGAGCTCTATACTTGGACTATGATTTCAGACTACCAACAGTTACTACTTACTTTCCTTCAGCTATTGATTTACGTGGTAGTTTCCTTGGTCAGCCCAGTTGTTTGTGTTACGGTTGGCGTCTCGTATAGCGCAGAAAATGGGCAGTTCTGTTTTAATTATGAGCAAAGGCAGTTAGGCGTTGGGAAAGTTACAACTCTCTGGTAGATATGACCCCATTATCTACGTAGTATTTCTATGTAGTAATTTCCAGCGATTGTCTGAACAGGACTTTTCCTTTACTTGATGGACCTTTATAGTTTGGGCCCATAGACAATAGTAAATACACATAAATATGTGTAATTGCGTGCGTCATAGAATTAATGTTAAGAGCCAGCGCTTCGTAAGATTTGTTAGACGTTGAGTTGTGGGAAAAATTGTCATTATATATAATTAAGTTGAATAAAATTTCAGATGAGCAAAGATCTTCAATGAAACTTGGGATGGTCTTTCAAAGCTTGCAACACCTGCATTATAGATTTTGGCAGGCGGTGTGTAAAATTGTAAAGACAAGGGTTCTGTGTGTCGTTTTTTTATATGCTTTCGATCTGTTTTCAATTTTCCTATTTTTATCAGACACTAGCTAAAGACGTGTTCGCGAAAAAGGTAATAGAGCGGTGCCGTTCTCCATGATTTAGGGTGTCAAATTGTCTGCGAAAAAAAAAATTAGCTCCTGTATGATTCCTTTCTATAGTATATACGGATACGCTAGAGTGGTGAGGAAAATTGGCGATAGACTACAATAGGTCACGGTTTCCGAGTATGTCTTGTGTGGCGGTACACTGATACTGTTGCAGGCTACGCCTTGCAGACCACATGCTGAAAAAAATTACCTATTTTTTTTTCTGAGTCTGACAATTACGACTAAATTCAATTGCAAAGAACACAGAGGATAGCGGCTTCTCGGCTAACTCACTCCGGGATTGGCAATGCCTCATATTGCATTATAGTACATCATAGTGCTAGAAAAGGCCAATCTTTCTTTCGTACACTAAAGCTACTGACGGCCGCGCAAGTTATTTCATACCACGTGCGTTTCTCTGACAAAGTACAGTGGCACACACCCGTAACACTTGATCACTTACCCACAACAGGCACATTCTGTGAATCATGGATGAAAAATAATTTCTCAGCATAAAAAATCGAAGACGACCTGCTTTGCTCTTAAAAAGAACACCGGAACAAACGACACTGACTAACTATTTTCATGTAGTTGGTTTTAAAGAACATTTGCGTGTGATTGCATAGCCTGTACCTAAGATAGTCCTATGCTACATGAAAACTGCTCACCGGCGACATGATCAATACAAGATGATCATCAGACTTGCACTTATGGACAGTGTCACTCAATTCAGGAGTCCACAGTTTTTTTTCTTTGGCGTGAAATTTCCGTCACGTAGCACTAACACCTAACTTTGCCTTTTCTGCAGCCGCTTGTACGTTCGCGCCGTGGACACTGACGATTTGGAATGATCAACGGAGTTTTGGCTACTATAGCGTTAACGGCTCGTCCTAAACCCCTCTAAACTCCAGCACGAAAATGTAAGACAGTCGTTGGCCTTTGGTTAAGTTGCGAAAGTCGCCTGCTTTTCTGTTACATTTTGAAAAAATACCTTATTAAGACGCTCAGTGGTTGAATATAATGGACGGTGTGATGTTTTTCTATTAGCGTATACGAGCTAAAGTGCTCGAGGGAAGTTGAATGTAAAAGTCCTATATTGTTATAACCAGCAAGGAGGCATGCTGCAGGATATGCTATGCTTGTAGACTAAGCGATTGAATTTGGTAGCTTTTTTCCAGCCTATGTAATTAGGAATTAGTAGTTGTTTGCCAATGTAAAAAATATGAATCGCTAGAGATCGCTTTACTGAGAACACGCGTTGCCAGGACAAATGGATCGAGAAAATCGTCGGTCGGTCGGTCGGTCGTTCGACGACTGCAAAGAGAAGCGTTCGATGTTTCAACGAAAACGGGAAAAAGACTAACTGCTAGAATGCACAACTTTTGATCAAACTAGACCTTTTTTTTTTTTCATTGCGCTAACCCTTTAAATCAAGATGCACAGATCGTACGCACGCTGCATTCAGTGTCTCTAAATATTGTATCTGGCAGAATGGCTTCGGTCACCCAAGTCAGTTACCCCTTTTTACCTTCGACAAATTCATTTGACATCAAATTGACTGACGTTCTGTATCACTCGCTTAGCCATCGTTTTCTACAACTGGTACGATCTTGTTTTGTACGCATGCGCTGATCACACAATTTAAACTACTGATCCGAAGAGGCGACTGTCGCAAGGAATTGCTGAAATTGGCTCCTGATGACGCCGGTTCTGGGTTATAGGTAGACAATCTCACATTTACGTAACGAGTTGTACCCTAACCAATCAGACGCCCTCGACTACCCCCCACATTTCTAGAACGATCAAACCCGCCTCACCTTTCCAAGAGCGGGAAATTACTTCCTGTCGTGGCATTATCTGTGGCGCATGTGCTAGTTCACAAACGCGGTTCCAACCTAGACGAATGTCGTCCATCTGAAATTGAAGTACGTTATCGACACACATCAAGGACGAAACCCTTCCGTTTCACGTTACGGGGTTTTTTTTTTACTCGCGCCAGTAAACAGTGAATTTTAAGAAAAAACTAGCACTATCATACACTGTTGTAAATGTATGGTGTAGCAATAATCAGGATTCTTCGAATGTACTGAGCTCCCTGAGTACTGTGTACTGAGAACATGAAATTTGCTTTCTGAAGTAGACTCAGTCAGTACGAGGTACGTAGTCAATATGACAATTTCTGTTAGTCAATTAGGGCTGAGCTAATTGTTATTTTTAGCGGTGAACAAATCATCGTTCGCGCTAGATTATTTGCTGTTTACCAGCGGCGTTCTGATAACCATCCATCACTCTACCTGATTTTTCATTAGTTCCTTAATGGGCGACGTATTAAGATGCCGACGAGTAGTTTATTTTACAACTGTATAAGGGTACGCTACGACAATTACTAGAAAAGTTCGTGTCCGTCGACATAGCAAGCTGCCGGTTAAACCCACATGGGGCATGCACAATTTGGGCACATTGTCTGGATCTGAAACGGGCTCTGCGCAACCATCCGCGTGAAGCTCTACGCTGTGAAAGGCCAGCCATTTAGGGCAATGCTTGACTAAGACAGTGTCGATTCATATAAAACTAGTGCAGAGTTAAGAGCTAGGCTGAATAATTTAGTAATTCGGTGGTTATTTATCATTGTACTAGCGAGAGGCTTGCACCGAAACGTTAACCTTTTCCATATAAATAGAAAATTCAAAAAAAAAAAACAAAGACGTTTATTAATATTGAAATGCAATTTTGACTAATCATGGCTGGATATGCTTAGATGATACGTGGAGTACTTAATATGCCACGCTTTTCCTTCGCCTTTGCTCGTTTCCTGTTGATTTGTTTAATGCAGCGTATACAAGCCCTAATAATTTGTACGAGACCTTTTGTAGCTAAACTGTATTAATGTGGTCAACGAAATTCCGTTGCTAACAGGCCATCTTACTACCGACATTTCCATAGCAAGCTAGCGAAACGGAACTCGTTGCAAACTCCAAGAAGACTATTTTTTGTGTATATGAATTTTACGAAAAGTTCATTTTACTTCATTCAATGTGAACGTTATTATAGGGAAAAAAAATTTAAATAGGTTAGATTCCGGCTAAACGGAAAACTTTTTTTTTTTTCCGTTGATCTGCATTTCTTTACGACTGTTCAAGATTACGCAATGAAAAGTTTTACCGCTGATTGGGTCTAACGTCGCAGGATACTACCTTTACATCTCATTATTTTATATGAGAGCTTTCTGTTTCTGTCATTGTTTAGCACTTGAAGTAAAAACAAAATTGTGATCACTTTACCAAAAAGTATCTTTCTACAAGACTTTTATTTTTATTTTTAACGCTTTAGTTTGTTGGCAAAAATGTACATATCAAGGTGGGTCTTTCGTGAACAAACTTTTTGAGACTTTTGCCGCTCTCACGCCTCACCTGATTCATACCCTTGAAACGCTAAGGCAGTAGCGAATAATAGGTAGAGCAGGTTCTCACCCAACTGCCTACAGTCTAACTCACAATAGTGACTGATTAAGTTCTACCTGTAAATGCTGGTATGCAAGCAAATATTTTACTAAGCAAAGTTTAGAAAAATCATAGCTGTAAAATGTATCTATAATTCTAAGCTTCATTATAAAAAATAAACTTGCGTAAACTATTATCATATAGTTATTTAATGAAGTCCTTTAGGGGCTAAGCACACCATTGCGGGGTGATGGCTTGAGACGTTTTGATATAAAGTTGGAACTGAAAAGCAGGTCTGGACACCGTAGTAGTCCAACCTCAATTAACCTAACTCGAGTCGGCAGCTTTAACTCCACGTTACCCCAAACAAATGACCCCCCTTCGTGTCATTTGAACGACCTCGAAATACAGTCGACGAACACATCATCCCGAGAGCAAGTTAAGCGTATTCACACTTGCACGATGGCCGCGAATGAATAATGCACAGTCCGGCTGCATACGCCTTGAACATACTTAACTTCTAAGCAACTGCACAAGCTTACGGATTTAGGAAATAGGCAGACATCTTTTTTTTGGTTGATGACTATGAAAAAATGATTGGCGTTCGATGAACGCCGAGCTTCAGGGGTTCTCCTAACTTTTAATTGGCTTGCTCACGGCCAATACTTCATGGATGTTTCCGATATATGTACATATGCACATTTACACATAACCGCCTTTTCTGCTTATCCTGGAGACTGTTCGTCTTAGGTAAGATGAGGGTCTTTTTGAATTTTTTACCATCATAAATTCAGCTTTCATCTGGAAATATCTCGCTTTGTCAGATGAAAACCCTGTTCTTTCAAATCGTGCGAATGAAGTAGTGTGTTAACACAAATGTACAAAATCTGGACAATTTGTCGCTCATATTCAATTGAACTATTTTCGTTCGTTAATTAATCCCTGTGCCTTTTAGGCTTCATGGGTTAATATGGGACTCGTTGCAAGCCTGTATTGTACTTTGTACCCTGTTTCGTTTTCCAACTTTCGGTAATTTTCATATCCGTGTTCGAAGGACTTCTTCCAACTATAACAGGCGAAGCACTATTGAATGATAAGCAGATTTGATTGTTGCTTGCGCTTAATAACTGTATGGAAACTTCATTATGCCTTCTGCTTAAAGTTTAAACTTAATACTATATGATTATGAAGAAATTTAAAAAGGAACTAGATGCGATCGTTGATAGATTGCCTATTTATCTAGTAAGCCTATATCGCATAGCAGTAAGCGTAACACTAGCGGGGGGGGGGGGGGGCAAAGGGTGGTCGTATCATTTGGTTGGTGACCTGACAAAACAACAACATCGATTAAACGATGTAAAATTTCTTCAGTAGAAATCACCTAGACAACTACAATGTGAAGACATTTCGTAGTATCGACTGTTGGATGGATTGGCCCGAAACTACCTGTTTGTTACAACAGCTCTTGGCCAATAATTTATTGCCATCGGCTGAGTTATTGAGTCACTGTCCTGAACTTCCTATGAGCCTCCTGAGCGCCGTCATGAATGTTCGCGCTATGAAACGGTATATCGTCCATATAGGAACTTGTGAGCATAGACATTGATATTGGTATTGTACCATAACATGATAAAGTTCAAATTTATGGAAATATGACGTACAGGGAAAAACGTACAATTTCCACGTTATAGCATACGCTATGGTATCGTATTGTTGTGTTCGACGTATTTTGACGGCGTTGTTGAAGTCTTATTAATCACCGATATTAATCAGGCACACATTTCAGTTATGAAGGATTACGCCAGTAGTCCGGGCCTCACAATACGTTTCTAGGGGATAGGGCTTCTATACATTAACAGCGTCCAATTTACGTAATTACTCTGCAGGGCACATCCTTGAAAGTCACCGTGATATTTCAATGAATTCCTTCTATCCCATGGAAATATGTTGTTCCAGAGTTATCCGAAGTTTCCGATCTTATCGGCTTTCTTTGAAGCGTTTAGATTTCCGGTGTTGGATAGGGATTACGTGTTCCAATCTAGGATTATATACTGATATTAATATCGTTTCTCGTTTAGCGAACAAGAAGAGTGCACTAATTAACTTAACGTTACGCTAATAAAAACGCCCAGTCTAAACCGTGTTTCGAGCTTTCCCGTACCTGACTTGCTGGCTATTTTGGTCACCAGAATGATTAGGCCTTTTTCTCACGCATATATAGAAGTTAAAATTACGTCTTCACTTCTGGAGAACAGATCCACCACTCTACTACTTGTCCATTTTCAGACTGCAATATATAATAAAATACTAGGTGCTTTTTGATTGACAACGAAAAAATTAATGCGAGTAGCTCTTGATGGTTTGGTTTATGATACAAACGTTGATGTTTACTAAAGTCCATCAGACTCCGATGTTTTTATATTGTTAGGATAATGCTGAGGTTAAAAAAAACTGTGATTTTTGTATGCATACTTCATTCGATGTTTTTCCTATACCTGAGTTAGGGACGTCCATGGTGAATCTACTGTTTCTGGGTCTAATTATAATTTAATGTGTGTGCTTCTGAATATAATTAAAAACTCTACTGTAGATCCCTTAAATAAAAGAGACCACATTGTTATTAGCTACAAGCCAGGTTCTCTAATTTAAATAGGGACGACCCGGTTTCTGAACCCGGACATCTGACATGACTCCGCAGGCTCAGTAGCAAAAAAGATGGCAGTTTCTTGCGTATATAAACCAGTTACCTACACGAAAATGGCATTTAATCGCCGATGCTAGAAAAGTTACTGTAGATTTATATAT
>NW_019214885.1:0-44443 GCF_002532875.2 Varroa jacobsoni | reverse complement strand
TATATAGTTTTGACAGTATTTAATCCAAAAATTGGGGCAAATATTTTTTTTATATTTTAAAGTAATATTATTAAACTAAGTATGTGCCATTTTGATTAATACATTTCTGCCATTTTCCTAGTAACATCGTAATATCTTCACTGTAAAACTTCTGTAGTTTTAAGTGAAAAAATTGTAATAAGTGTCCTTGCATCCTTATGTTGAAGTTAAGTTTATATCAGGGGACCCTGAAAACACCGAAAAAGATGATAATTTGATGATGCAAGATCCGAGCTATGTGGCGGATACGCTAAAATTTCCCATTCAAGTTCTCTTTATATATGCCGAGCAGGTAAAAATATATGTGGTCTGGCATTGTCGTGAAAGAAGGCGAAGTTTCTATTGCTCACTAGTCCAGGTCGATTTGTTCAATAGCCCGGCGTATTCATGTTCATTGTTGAAAGTAAAGAACCGAATCAATCGTTTTGCCAGGTGGTAGTATCTCAACGCTCGATTCCTTTCTAATTCTACCAAACACATAGCATCACCCCTTTAGCGTCAAGCCAAGCCTTGCTACAGATTCTGGAGCATTTTTTTCGCACATTACTGTCGTATGTCATTTACTTTTCATTACCCATTATCAACAGTTCCGACGATGACTCGATTTCACTGCGTTTATTCGAGTTTCGCAGATAGACAAAGGATCGAGTGAACTCGCTCACGTCAGTTCGCGTGGTTGCCAAACAAAGAGCGATTTTATCAACTTTTTCATTATTGGTTAGCCACAACGAGGAAGCGAAAGAAAAGTATTTGGGCCACTTATCCTATAAAAAGCATACATTTTTTAGGCCTGAATAGCCTTTGTGCCTTAGTCGTAATAGAATTGTAAAACATCACGAATTTTTGCAGAAATTTTACTTTTCAAGGCGTTATATTGTAAGTCTGAATAAAGAATCTTAGCACATTTACAAAGCTCAGTTTTCAAATGACACCAACGCCAATCTGACGTGACTCAAATTACCTCAGATACCTGACTTTAAAGCCATCCAGCTGCGATAACAGTTTCTTTTTCGACAATTTTACGTATATATATGACAGGGTTAGCTTTGTCATTGACTGACGGGAATGAGCACTTCACTCACTCGGCGCTTAAATAGCCCTGTATGTATTTATTCATACATTTAAATTAAAGTATTTGATCAATTTATATATATGTACCTGGTGTCCCGAAAGAATGTGTATATTGTTTACATTTTTTTGATAATATAATCACTTGTGCCAGTGCTTTGAATTTAATACACGTTTGAAATGATTTTAATAAAAATGTCGACTGAAATGAAAAAATGAAATGATATTCAACAAGTCAACTAAACTGTCTTCCTTGTTTATCAATAATTAATTACTCTTTTTTGTAGACCTTCTTAAATTTTTGAGGTGCTGAATCGCTAGAAACTTTTGTTTCATATTACGCTTTTATTTTATAATTATATGTAAACTGAAATCGTTCGATCCTTTGTTGGTAAATCCATGATCTTAATAATAAGAGATAAAAACGCGCTTTTGCAGCGTTTACCTTTAAGTAGACACTTCTGACTTCTTACAGATGACAGAACGCCGCACCTACGCACCGCCATTGTAAAGCATATTTTTTTTGGGTTGCATAAAGAGGTCCCATAAAAGACCTGTTCTTGTGGGCCTCTATGTGTCAAGTTTTACGTTGCCGTTAGGCATTCTATCAGACGGCTGGCTCTCACCATGAAACGAAGTCTGTCTATGCTAGGGTTCGAACCTAGACAACAACGTTTCCCAGACAAGATCAGCAGACAAATACCTTACCCTTCTCCTGTTGGCCTGCCTTATCAGATCCAGGCAAGAAACCCAAGGATATTGCTAGCTTCAAAAACCGTAATTTAGCGAAAATGTGTCACAACATCAAATGAAAACCTTTATTTGAGTTTGACTTACCACTTTTGCTAGTGCACCGACAAGAACTGTTACAATTCTAAACATCTGCGGTAAGAGGAAAAGTTATATATTTTTTGCATATTTTTTTGCAAGAAACATTTATTGTATGTAACTAAAAAGTGAAACTATAACCGTCTAAGGTATTTGTACACACACACATGTATATGGATACATATGTATTTCTATGTATGTGTTGGCGGGGTGTGAGGGGAATCGTGGATGAGTTGTCCAATACGCTCTCGGTATAAGGATCGCAGGGCTTTTAATAAAAAAAAAAATAAACAATTGAGAATAGGAAGCAACATATGATATACTGTTGAGAAACACTGCCAAACCCGTACCGCAAATGAGATGTCAAAAGAATCGTCATTTCAGATTGTATAGAGATGAAATGGCCATATTGTTTTAAGTACACGCACGACACAGCAGATTAGACAAGCATTTCAGTTTATACATGCCTCTGAAGATCCACGGAAGTATAAGGCCTTGCCAAATTATGTAGAATTGGAACATACCGATTTCACAGATCAGATTGGTACCAATAAAACTAGCACAGTACACATGAAGATTATTTGACTGGCATCTGAACTCGTTTGAAAAACACAAGTTTTCAGAGCAGAAAGAATAGGCTCAGAATACGGATAAAGGTATCTGTACACACTCATTTCAATATCCTACAGAAAGTCGTTCTGGCGGAGGCACCGGTTGTTCTGAGATACAGAATATAATGAGCGCTCACTTGTCGCTACGGGAGTAGATCTCGTACCAACTTTACCCTATTACTACCTGCCCCATAGAGAGCTGCCTAGTCGAGCCTACCTTCTTACACCACTCGCTAATTTTCAGCGCTTATCTATAGTACACTTAATGATGAGGTCCAAGGTATTAATTTAATGCGTTATAAGCGCCTAAGAGCTCTAGACCGATTAACCTGATCTAATCCTTCACTTATTCATCCTACTTATTTTTATCATGGTGCATTAAGAATCTGCTCGCGATTTTCAAACTATACAAACGAGGACTTAGTAGCAAATTCCTTTTTTTTGCCTTTTGCCATTGAAATGGCTGGAGGTGAAAGTTTTGCGATATAAAGAATTCGTCTCGCAGAAAATTTAACAAAGGTAACTTAAGCACAAGGCGTAATTAACTCATTAGGTAGGCTTATAGTTAGAATTGTATGCGTAGGAAATGGTGTTGAGTTCACTTAAACATAGTGCTTAAACCCAAAACTGCAGGTTGATTATGTCATAAGCAATAAAGCCTCTAAAACCATGCTATTCACATGGACCCACTCAAAAACATTAGTGTGTCCATTCTATCGATAATACCGATAAAACCGCTGAACCAGAGGTGTGGAGGCTCATGATTCAGACATGTAATGGAAAATGTAGCCTACAAAAAGACACGACATGGAGGTTTGTGTTGTAGCAATACGACCCAGAACGATCAATTTTACAAACCACAGTACCTAAAAAGAACAAATACAAGGAATCCAACAAAGTATGTCCGAAAAATTTTGTAAATGATATAAAAAAAGCCACATAAAGCCAAAATGCCTCAAGCTAATTAAGATGCAAAAGAGACGCCTAGTGTTCCATGATATATAAACAGTAGGAAAATATCCCAAATTGTGTCTATACAAGCTGATCATGCGAACTGATAAATTGCTGATAGTGGTGCGGCGACCCAAATTTTAATACCCATTCAGATTTTCCAGCACAAGTCTTTTTCTGGGGGTCCCGGGCCCTGGAGTTGACAGAAGAGCAAACAGTATTGGCAGTTGATTATGTGCGATTTAGTCAACTGTCAATGGGCCGCTGTCAAAGAATAACCTACGAATTATTACATAATCAAATAACTATGATTCACGGATTAACCGGGCTTTGAGGCGAATTAAATAATGACCTTATTACACCCAGGATCCATACAATAACAAATTGCAGAATGCATAATAACTTAGTCGCAGACTAAAGTATTTTGCAGGGAATACACGAGGTCTTTATTTTCTACAGCCTTTTTGGAATGCTTTTCCGTATGATCATTACTAGGGCAAAACTTATTTTGTCTGAACCAAGTGCAAGACTCAAAAGTGGCACTTAAACTTATTTCTAATGATTGCCAATTACTAGTTCTCAATTCCTTTCAAATACTTTTCTTCAACCCACTCCAAATCATCATTTAATAGCATGACAGGTTAGTAGGAGAAGTCATGGGGGCAACGGGATCAATTAACCAGGATGTTTCTGGTCAGGTTCCGTATGTCTTTAGATAAGCTTGGTTCCTCGCGAGAGTTGCTTTTTCTCCCCATTTCCTCGGAACCCTGTTCTGCAGCATTGTCTTCAATGTACTTATTCCTCAATAATCTCGCAAGCCACACGTTCGTTGCCCTTTTCTTTACAGTTAATATTTTCTCTCAGTATTTTTTCCATATTACATCGTCCCTCTGATTCACATATGTACAGAACAAACCCTCAAAAGCTCCCGTCGAGCGCCTTTCTGACCTTTAAAGCAGTGATCGTATTTCTGAATGTGGTAAAATCCATGCAAACCGCTAGAGTGTTTTGAGTTTAGTTCCTATGAAGCAGCGCTAGTCACAATTAAGGTAGCTTAGGTATTTATTGTTTTGTAGACCATATCCACCCGCAGCGCCCAGACACGCTGTTTTTTGCAATAGCGTTTTAACTTCTTATGCTGTCGTTTCTGGAATAGTCCATGCTGGTTCACCAAAGAACATTTTGAATTCTGCTACAGGTATCAGCAATCTCCTTTTCGTCGAATATTAGGCATTGTCCTGTTTCATCGGTTAAAATCTCTAGCAGGCGGTTGGTAGGACGGCAGAAGCTTTCCTTTTGGAATGAGGACGGTTTCTGCCTATTTCCGTATTTTGAAGAATCAGCCGTCTCATAAGAGATTTGTCCGTAACTTCTTCCTATTTCCAGGAAATTCCTATTTATTTGTATTCCGCCCGTCTGAGGTATTTTTCCAGATTTTATTGGTTCTCTTGCAATTAAGCTCTGATTATCGTTACCTCAGGAATGCCTTCCCATTTTTCTTACTCCAAGAGCACTGTGTACAAATTAGAACATGCCATACACAGCTGTCGAACGATTTTCACCTTGTCTTTTCTTAGTACCTCTTTTCTTCTGAGTCTTACTTTCCCTCTTAGAAGTTTACATGGGTGCTCCCAGTGATCTTCTTGGAATTCTGATAAAAAGTTTTCCAGCATCTTTTTTTTGTTTCTTTTTTTTATTTTTTCCCTTTTTAAATCACTTTCGCTATATTCTGCTATTGCTCGTATTTGCCACTATTTTTTGCCAAGTGTCTTCGAATATTTTTTGCCTTTTCTTGTCCTCAAACATTCTCTCGGTACCTTTACTATGCATTCGTTCTATTAGCATTTGGTTTTTCGTATTAGGGTGTATCGTTGCTTAGCCGCGCGCTTCGTTCAGTAGCTTTTGTAGTTCTTTTACGTTTACAAATGGTACATTTTTGCCAAGTATAGATTTAACTGCTCATGCTATGATCTAAGCGCCTTGAGACCTAGGGCATGATGGCCTTGTATTTTTTTGTGGCTGAAGTACTTAGTCCATATCCAACGCAGTAATGGTTACTAAGATTTTCATCATCTTCAAGAACCATCCTTGTATTTAAATAACAAAATATCTTGCATATAGTAAAGTCCACGTGTGAGACTTTAGCCTTTCCATAAAAGGCAGGTGTAGGTCTTTCATTTACTATGGTGAGACAATGGTCGAAAATTCGTTGCAGGAAAGTTTTTGCCTTTCTGTCTGTAAAGTGGATCGGTACCTTTATTATTTTTAGCTGAATCCATTAGGTCGTTTACTGGCTCTTTTTTTGTATTGTTCTTTTCGGCTTAATGCAACACGAGTGGATCCTTCTAATCTCCACACGATCGAGCCATGAAAGCTGGTCCCAGACTTTGTCTTCGTAGCTAGGCCGGTGAAATCAATAGTACACGTATCTACTCTGTTATCCTTGATTCATTCCACTTTGCTTGCGGCAAGACCTTTGCTTCCCTATTTTCCATTGTCTTATGGATTATAGTTATGACACTTTGTTGTCATGGGTCTATATCCTGCGGTAATTTTTTGAGAGCCTCAATAAAAGTAGTCTCAGACATTCCTTTTTTAAGATGATTGATGTTCTTGTTTCTTCGTATAATCTACCTTTTCTCGTTGTTATCGCCGCAGGAATTCCCAGTTTCCTTGTTCCAATTTTTATTATATTTCTTAACATACCACTGTTTTCTCTACTAATGATAATGCAAGGAATTGGTTTCTCTGACACCTAGTTATCCTTTTGACCTTTTGGATGAAGCTGATTTCTGACGAATTTTCGTTTTTCAGATCTGTTAGCTACCTCAAATACTTTTTGATTATTATTTCTTGCTTCTCAAATAGATTTTGTCATCATTTTCCTCACAATCCTGGCGACATTTCCGTTGAGCCCATGAAACGGATATGCCATGTTAGCCAAATGACCTCATTTGCCAGATCGTCCTTTCCTGTAATCAAGATTCTAGGTAAGTTCTTTTTAAGAATCCTCTTCCTTATGTCAGGCGTAACCTTGAGCGGTTTGTCTGGTTAGTTTTTGTTCAAGAGGTCTGTGGATTTTCCTGGCGTGTTATATTATACAATTTGTCTGTCTATATCTTTTTTTTTTAATTTAATCCGGCGACGTTCAAATACCTATATTCTTGGATGCTTTTTCTTGACAAGCTGACTTTTTATAACTAAAGTTATTCTATTTTGTGGAATTAAGTTTCCCCTTTTAAACATTTTTCAGTTTATTACGGCATCTCTAACAGACATAACTAGTTTTCTTATAGATACATGCCCGTTATGGCAGAACGATTTGCCCTTCGGGTCTTAGCTAATGGCGAAGTAGTTTAATTTCCCAGCCAGCAGAGCAAGTTCTTCTGTTTTGCGAGTAGTGGTTGTCTAGCTTTTCCTATTTTTCCAATAAGATCATATAGGAATATTTTTGCACGTACCTACTTCGGACGTTCTTGGAATCGTCCATGTTTACCTTGTGTTTAATGCCGCCGACTCCATGCGAAGTGGGACTTTTCTCTGCGGATCCGGTGATACTCATCTTACCTTTATCCAGGCCTTTCGATAAACCTTTGCGGAATATTTTCTGAATACAAATATATAAAGTATGATAACGAGTCAAAAGTCCATCTGCCTCCATACTTTTTATTTTGCTCTAAAGTTCTCTTTTTTTTCACTACTTAAGCTTTTTAGTGGCAGCTATTCCTTCTAGAAGACAACACGCTAGAATCTACATATAGGGACTCAGCTCTCAGCTCGTGGTAAAGGAGACTTATTGGAGAGACAAGGAGGGGTACACACCAAGTAAGAAATGTTTTCTTTAGGCCCAACACGAGCAGCACCGTCTGGTGGAGATTGCAGGAACTTGAGAAACACTCACTGTTCAACCTGTGAGACGAGCGGTCACAATGTTGGACAGTTAACATGGCTCAGTACTGTGCAAAAAGGCACACAAATTTGAAAAAATAACGCAGGCTCTATCATTTCAACCAAAAAACCGTAATTTTGTTTGTTGGAGTGCGTACGGTTTTATGCGGCGGTCAGAACCGGTTTAGCTCCAATTACTTAGATATGCATGGGTAAGATAAAGGCAATAAGGGACCTAAGCTACGCTGCTCAACAAACGACACGCCTTCCGATCCGGAATATCGATGATATTCCGATCAGATAATAACGATATTTCGTCGTCGAACGTTTAAGAGAACTATCAAAACACCATTTTAAACACTAACATTTATCCAGATGAATCATTCGGCACTAGAAAAGCTGTTTTCATAAATTCATACGAATTTGCGAAAGTAGTACGTTGGTGCACATAAAAGAAGGATGTTTTTTTAAAATGATATGATAATAAAATGATAAAAGAATAACGATAAGCGTAAATAAATATACAGTAAATTCTGTTCAACTTGTTATCATTTTGTTGCTAAAATGTTGCTTTCGATAAGTAGCCTCAATGATTCCTTCAAATACGCAGAATTGCAAGTTAAAAAAGATACCATTTAGTTAGTGAAAAGGATGCAAGAAAATTCCCCAAAAAGCTAGCCCGCCTCGAGTCTTACAATGTGGAGCTTGTCAATGCGTCTACTAGTGTGCGTCACCTGTCCTGCAGTAACAATAATAATTATAATTCTACTACCAAATATCAAATACTTATTTTAAATAACTTATGTTAGCGTGGTTAAGGCATCATTTGATTGCTGTAAAAATTGCTAGAACAATAATTAACTGTCCACTGATTAAAGAAAGAAATCCCATGATTTCACTGGAGCGTACGGCAATGTTTGTGGCAGTTCATCCGCATGGAAGCGGTATTGTTGTGTTTCTAAATGCCATTATCCTAAATAACGGAGAAGATGCGTGTAGGGCATGTATAGCAGTTCGATTCGTTTTGACTTGTGCCAAGAACAGCCCTTCTACGTAAATCTCCGTGTGAAAGAAAAGCATAACCATTCGATCAAAAGAATAAGCAGAGCCTAGAAGGAAGCGTGTAATACAGTGCTCGTGGCTGCTCTCATAATGCTGATTTATTGTACGGTGTCGCGGCGATAGCGATCTTACTTCGAATCTTCCTAAATTATCTAGAAACGGTGCTGACATTGCTTTTTGGCCCTTTTTGACCATCCCAAGCTGAATTTAGGTTGTAAGTAAAAGAATCGTCTGACCGATGCATGGGTTCTTTTTACAAATGCCGGGAGCTGCCTGTCACTTAGACGTCGCGGAAAAAATGAAAAGGTCTTTCTATTAGGGAATCTATTGAAGTATGCTTCCATCTCAATATTGAACTTGTAGAGAATAAAGAGTTAAAACTGCTATGAGCATTTAGCTCCTCGTTCGTGACTGCTTCGAAGACCTAAAGAATCCTACTAAAACCAACCTCTGTAGAAGAAACCCTTTCGTTTTTGTTAAGCCAGGCTAAAGTCCGAGTTCATAGCTGATAGTTTTTCAAATCAAAAAAGAATATTTACTTTTTGGGGTGGAAGAAATCTAAGTTATTGCTGATATTATACGGAACAAGATTGAAGCCGATGTCGACATAAAAAAAGACTACAGCCCTTGCCATGTCAGTTTTTAGCGGGATATGAATCCTCTGTTGAACGCTGCCAAAAGTAGATCAGCCCTTCGCACTAATTTAAAGCCCTGAGAGAGTTCACAGGTATGTGCAAATGATTTTCGGATAAGCAAAACCGGTGTTGGCAATGCTTTGTTGCCCTTTCTTGAATTACGGCGGGAAACTTGTAGAACCAAAATGTATCGCACTAGGAAACACTTGTTGTAGAGCGAAGGATGGATTTTCTTATCTGCATGTTACAACTGTCAGGAGTAAGGGCGTCCTGACAAAGAATGTAAAAGCAACAACGTTGAAGGGCGACATTTAACGTGGCTCGCTCAACCGCATGCTAAGAGACTGTAAGAGATCTCTCCCCCACTGCTTTGATTAAGGATTTTCTCGGCTTTCAACAAATGTTTCAGGCAAAAATTGTAAAGAAGTATTTTTAGGTGACGAATGAAGTTATGTTAAAACTAAGAAAAGTGAAACAACATGAATGCGTCAGAAGGAAAGTTACAAGCTTTTACCGATCGATCACACATGTTTTTAATTGAATTCCCGATGAATATAGCAATCCCACTTTAAACTTAGATAAATCCTAAAATGATACGGGTTAAATGCAATCACAGTCATCTTTTGTACGTTACGGTAACACACAACTGTGGCACGATGCTCACTTTCAACAGTCCGCCTGACATGGATTAATTAATAGAAAGCTCGACCTAAGTTGCAAACCCAGAAAGCAGTACTTTCATAAAAACATACAACTTTCTACGTAGAACTAATCAAGGAGCTGAATCATATAATTATGCCTGCATTAAGGCAGTGAAAGTTGATAGGATTTTCTCGCGCTACATCACTTCAGACTGTACAATAGATAAATTTACAGAGTTCTTAAAATACACATTTCTCTTGGTAAAACTGTGGGGAAATGACTTTAGTTGGTTACTCAAGCACTGTTTCTGAGGTATGTGACTTTTTAAGGTCCAATCACACACACTTGTTTTTGTCCCACTAACTGGCATCTAATGACCTGTCGATAATAAACCGTTTTCGTACACAAGAACTTAGTTTTGTATAGATTTTGGTATAGATGTGAGCAACCCCTATTCCACTATGGCTTATACCACCCGATAAGGGCTACGAGGAGGTGCTTAAAAACCCTAGGACAATAGAGAACAAACCTCCTAAATATATGGCAGGCGTGTGTCAGAATTCTATACCAGATTCACTTCTATTAGACACTCCTACATGAAGGACCTCCATGAGGAATGAAACTTTTAGCATATGCGGGAGACAGCAGTAACAGTAAAAACCGAGGTCGCCCACTGATATAGAGCTGTTAGCAAACAATACTCTGCAAGCCAACTCAAAGTGGACGGCAAAGGCCAGCCTCGCAATTACATCTGCCAAAAGCGAGGAAATCCCTTCAACGTGCAAAAAAAAATAAAACCAATAGACTTCTTTTTTAATGAGAGGAAGATCAATGTATTGGCAAGGTATTTGGGCATTTACCTAAACAGAGAGTTTTTGGAATGGGTTATGCATGTAAAGCTACACCGGGGGTACCAAGAGCAGCACATGCCATTGCTGAAGTCTCCCTAAACGTACACGGCGCTAAAAAGGCACCCCGCTAGCGGCTTGTCCCCTCAGCCACGAAACCGATAGCGCTATGTGGTGCGCTCGTTTGATTAGTTCTAAAAAGATCAGAGAACAGGGGGTTCTTGTTCTGACATATACCCTTTCTTGCGACGTGTAAGTAGAAACAAGGAGAAAATTGTGAGAATCGATCGGCGCAAGGAGCTGGAAAGGAGGGTTACGATAAAGATATAGCAAGTGAACTGAAATAGGATTTAGATAGTGATCAAGAATTCTACGAACATGATCTCATATCTAGCATCAACCAATGGACCTATTTTCTTGTGCAGGTTATTATGGGACAGATAGAAAATGCGGAGAGGTAACATATGATGGCTACGTCCGTTGCGACGGAGGTAACGAAAACAATGTTTCCACACAGTTCTGGTTTGTCTAACTCTGAGTAAAGCTATAACAGCGGCAGGCAGGAAGGAGAATTCTAGAGAAATAAAAACGTAAAGAGCATCCCCGGGGCAAGAGCTATTTCAGTTTTCTTTCAAGAGAGGAGCAGATTAGCGGCTGCGTAAGCTCTACTGCTAGCGAATAACATCTTAAAGGAAAAGGCAGACTAATACATTGTTTGATCAAAATGACAGAGATAATAATTTGGTTCCAGGTACAATTGGTGTACAATTGGTACAACAAAGTTATCCATAGGGAACCCTGTGAAATGAATGTCAAGCCCTTAGCCATTATGAATAATAAAAAACAACCCGGATCAGCCAGAAATTTATCTAGATTTGCGTAACAACGCTACAATGGATCATTCAAGTTTATACTAAAGGTACGCTAACTTGGCACGGGACAAGGCTTATCTGATGTATTTATTGGAGGACCTAACGGGTAACTGCTGGCAACTGTTCTGGTTATGTACCTGCCACATTTCCTGGCAGTATGTGGTACTGTTGACGGTAGATATAGGTTACCAGAGAATGAAGCCTGAGAGAGGATTTAAGAATTAATGAACAGTGATCTCTATAGAAAGAAGTTCAGTCCACTGTTTAGTCCCACAACAAACAAAAATATCCTGTTCTGTGTTGTTTGGTCATACATATTTGAATTTCTCTACTCCTCTAAAAAACACTGACTGTAGATGCGAAATACATGACCGTATGTTAGCGAGCATATCTCGGTAGTGTGGCCGAATATAAATATGCGAGCAGCGAGTATTACTAATCTTACGATTATTAAGTAAATGTAACGCAGATATATGTAAAAAATGTCCGGTAAAATAAATAAGCTAGGCGCAGCTACGTTGTTTCTCGAATCCAGCCTTTACAATTTCTACGACAGCGCCATGCATTAAACTTGTTGCAGGCTCTTCCGCACAGAAAGCCGAAATTTTTCTACGTGTGCTGGTGTCTGGTAGCTGGTAACCAAATCTTAGAGCGTTTAAATTGAAAATTTTCTGGAGTATGTTGCCAATCGTCAAGAGTTTTGAAAGAATTCAGAAGTATAAAACTAAAAACACACTTGTGCATAGAAGGTCATATCCTGTTTTGTGTTTGCTTTCTTTTTAGCCAATTTTGGGAATGCTGACTTTACAAGTTTTCAAAAGCGTGTTGGTGCAGGACCTCGTAGGTACTTGACTGTCTGATGATCACTTTCACGCGGTTCTCTAAGTGCATTAGTACTCTAACATCACTCAAATAATGCTTTCAACATAAAGTAGTGAACTCAGTTATACAAAAAGAACCAGATGATTCATCTATCTAATGAACTGCTCATGAAACAAAAGGTACGGAACAAAATCGCCACCAAGATTTCTCTGTCGAACTCTAGTGGGTGAAGCCATTTGTTCTTGGTGTGTCAAAACGAAGGCGAGTGCTCTACCTTCCAATCTGATAAGCGCTCGGCTGTCTGATGACAATTTCCGGGCAGTTTCTAGTCTCAGGCTTAAATTACGTTTGTTTTCAATGAAAGGCTGTCTGTGTCGTGTTACCGTAGACGAGTTCAGACAGCGTCAGCTGTGCTACGCCAAGCCTCTTAGTTCGGTTTAAAGCCGACGTGACGCGCTTAACGAGCTCTTCTTGAGCCAAAGCTTCAAACAGACAGGCTTCCTAATCATGCTTGAGTCCTGTAGTTTACAAAGAAGCAGTAGGTTACGCTCAGATAGACATGTTGCATGTAACTGTGTCGGACACGTACTCTAGAACACCGTTAAAAAAAGAATCAGTAATATAGAAGGTCAATGGAAATGCACAAACGGACACCTCAAATTGAGATATATAATATGTTCGTACACTTACGCTTAAGTATTCATTAAAAATTCATGCTTGAATTTAGGCGAAAGCTACTCTCAAGCTTAAAAACCTCGGAGGCAAGCTGTTCAGAGTTACGCCGGAATTCTTTCGATCCCTTTACTTAGGCAAAACGCCTCATTGGGACTTGCGCGTGACGTTGCCGAAATAATGCTGACGGTCGACAGCAATCATGGTAAAGTCAGAACTTCTAATAACAGCAATTAATATATTAAATTTTGTGATTCCGAGACAAGAAATTAAAAGAACAGATGAGAGAAGTTGTGTTTAGCAAAAATTATATTATTTCCTGTTCCAGGACGCAACAACTGTGCCATCTCAACGTGTCGTTATATCGAAATAGAGCTTGCATTCTTCGTTTTCGCTTAATAAGTATTCGCTTTTACGCTTATTTCCCGCCTTAAACTACTTGTAAATTTCGTAAAAAAGGTACTAAAGCTTATATTACTTCTTTGCGCTCCAGCTTGGCCAAGCAATTTAATGTAACAATTTAACGTTTAAATTACCTTACTTTTGTGTTTCCATCCGTGTCGGCAATTCAATCTAAGGTAGAAACACTGTAACGAAAAAACTATACCAGTTAGATTAGTTATAGCAGTCCAGCCGGTCTCTTCTCCCCTATCTAATTCGCAACCGCTTGTCTTATGAATAATCGCTTTCGTAAAGTCTCGGCGCTCTACACAAACTCCTCGAACAAACGGAATCACAAACAACATATTTATAGACTTACATGAGAACGCTCTTAACGAGTAAAGCATACGAAATCAGTGGACACTCGGCACGGTTCCAACTTGTGCTTAGCTAGATCCAAACTAACGACCGCTGAAAAAACCGTGTGCTTTTATTTCTAACGCGGATCCAAAAAGGATGATTTTTATTACGACCTTACATTTGATTATGATACAGAGGAATGTGTTGTTCAGCATTCGTCTCGAAAAATCATGGTCTCTCCGAGGCCCCTACTTCACAGCTTTATCTTTTGTCCGACTGAAGCAAAAATGAATTTCTTTGTAAACTGAAGATTCAACAAGTTAAATAAGTTCAAAAAGATACCTGGTAGATCAAATAAGGACTACTTCTGCCATTTTCTCGCTCCAAAGTTTGATTTTTCAATGGTGCGAAATTAGGTCAAATACATCGCCAAGAATATCTCTTGTTGCTTTATTTTAGGGCCACTTCGGTTGGAGGGTTTGACTGATCTCTCTAAGTATATAGTAGCGTTAAATACCATATACATCTCTCTGACGGGTTTTCATTAATTGTTTTGCCATTATATATAATAGAATTGAAAGCAAGACTACCTGCATCTTCAAATTGTAGCACGTGGGCAACAGTTTATCGACCCTCCCAAGCTTGCATCACTTACGTATCACACACTGAGAAATCTCTGTAGTGTGACAAGCAAGCTTGAATTACCAACAGGTTACCCCGCAGTAGTCTATTAACTGAAAAAGGCCGCTCCACAAGACTCACAAATAGCAGAATAAGGTCCTTATAGATCGGTTATAGCCTTACTAAAATGCCTGGTGCTTTTTTTTTATAGAGCAGGACTACTCCCGTTACTTCTTCTAGTATATACGTTTAAAAAATCAAGCTTAATCAAAACTCAGAATGTTTCTTGGTTGCCGTAAAAGTTCTTAATATATAATAATTATAATAACAATACTAATGAATATTACTTTCTCAAACTATTATACATTTAGCCTATGTGAACGCTAACTACTCACTTAACGAAGCTCAACAGTTACGGCCAATGCAACATCCTTCGTAGTATATCTGTACAAGTGAAAGATTAAGCGATCATAGCACAACAATTAACTACCTATATAAGCAGAGGTGCATAACTTTTAATTCAATGCTGGATTTTTTAACCTTACTGAAAGCTGATTGCACCATACACATAGTAAACGTGCATCACAGGCGATGCCGTTACTTGACTCAAGCAATATTTATCGTTTTAAACTTCTACGTTCACCTTTTTTTTTGGTAGCTTTGCACGTTGTTAGTGCCTCTTTAGAGGCTTCCTACGTAATTTCCTTAATTAACCCAGATTAGGAATGAAAAAAATAACTAGAGAAGGCGACCGACAAGGGACAGTGACAAAATTTTGAGAATTCTTTGTTTAATGAGTACCGCTTCTGACGAGTTTAGTCCTTCAGGGTTGCATGTTTGATTCACCTAAAGTGATTCTGCGTCCGGAGCATTAGGCCTTACTCTGTTACCGTCTAACATGCTTGATTGATAGTCCCATATCTTTGGTTCTTCCGTAAAGCGCCACAGAGACCAACAAAGCAGAGAACACAGAACTCACATACATCCGCTTTAGAAGCCCGTGTTCTGAGCACCACTTGTCACGCGCTGACTTCTTTCGTCGTCCAAAGACGACGAAAGAAGTCAGCGAGTCCAGTGATATAGAGACGAAGGATGCACGCTTAAGAATATCGATTCGGTGACCTGTAGAACCCAAAAGGGGGAAGGAGAGAGAAACAGAGAGCAGAAACGGGTAGAGAACTATGGGTACGGGATGATGAAGGAGACGTAAGACGACAAGCAAGCAGTGTAGCGTAGAACATTTATCCATTCCTCTGCAGCATGTTTCAAAGTGCATGCAACCTTGCCGATTATTTTTTTCCCTGGGTGAAATCATTTGTTCAGCTGGGACGTCTGCCAATCCGATGATCGGTTTACGTCCGTTTGGCCAGTCATGTTTGTAGAACAGTTTGTAATCGGTGCTTTTGTTAGAAACAACCGCTTTCTACGAATTCGAACATTTCTCACTTAGTAGGGATAAAAGGCCCGATGCGCACAAGATTCCACGATACAATGAACGATCAGGGTTAGTTCAAGTATGTATGCAGAATTTAAGCTAGGGAAAGTTTTTCTGTTTTTAGATAACTAATTTTTAATAACCAATAACGATTTTAACAGACATGCATAATTTAGTTTATCGGTCACCGAATTGCGACATTAATCAATGCACAAAAATATACAGTAGAAAGCTTATGCAAAATTAACTAGTATTAGTTGATTTACGAACATAGCCTCAATTTTGTCGATAAAAACAATGAGCAGACCATTAGCTATGCGAGCATCAGTTCCGGATATTTGTTCGAGAAGTCCTGGAGCAGCCTAGCCCTCGGGGCGCATTTAAGGCTGACAGATCCGCTCGAGACCATAGCTGTGTAGTAAACAGAAAGGTCACGATGATCGCCTTGTATTTTAAGGAAAAAGATGAAAAAGCGCGTTTTATCAACATGGGACTATTCAGAAATAGTTTTTAAATAGGAACATCGTATGTATAAGTAATCGCCGAACCTAAACGCCGCTGAAGTTCTCCGGGCCCGAGTGAGACTGTAAAACTTGACCTATCTTGCAAACCCCATGCTCCAGTTCAACTACTCTTGCTTCATTATCTTTTTCAATATACCACCATCTTTACGAAGCATTCCTTAACAGCTCAAATTTAATAATCCGTTACAACATTTCAGAAATATGATCTTATGAATCAGTAAATTCTAATTATGTATTTTAATTCTATATAGATAAGTTCGATAAAAATACGTATAGTTTAATTTGAACTATCTGTAACACAGAAGTCAGTCTTTCAGTATATAGTAGTACTAAAAAACGTTTTGCGACCATGGATATCGCTTGAAAATAGGTCATGAACTATAAATTTGGTTGATGCAAACCAGATTTATATAGGAAAACAGAACGTTTCTATTGTTCTAATGGTCGTGGGCGGTTTTATAAGACAAATAGCAAATCTTTAAAGTTTCATCAGCAAAAAACTACTCTGCGAGCGAGGTGTGGCAGTTAGACCTTTTTTGCATTGATTGTACATGTTTAGTGTGCCTGCTCTGTATTTAAACAAATGTTCGATTATAACTAATGGCATATACTAAAGTTAGCATATAACTTCAAAATATTTGGCCATTTTTCAATAAAATCAAAAGATGCCGGGAAACAGCTTGTAGGAAACACTGGCGAACTAATCATCAAACTTTGTTATCTGTTAAAGTTAGATAATGTAATCATTGTATTAACGTGCTTTTTATTATTTACAAAGGATAAACAATCCCTTTAAACAAAAGTTTCATTGGCGCGATGAAAATAGTCTATTAACGTGTCTAATGCCAACGAACCTTTAGTGAAACCGAAATGCTGAGATCACATGGTGTTCAAGATGCTTCTGAAATAAAAACATGAGAAATATCGACGCGGTGATGTAGAACGTTACTTTGCTTAGACACATGTCTAATTAATCTATTGCACACTGAGGCTTTTTTAACTAGGCGGCACAAAAGGCTACCACTTAGAAATGTTCTAATTAGTACCGCGATAAAAAATTTCAGTGGGTTCGAGACGCTGCCCCTACGTTGTGGCGTAAACCTAACAGATTTCAGTGGTGACCTCAATTAAAAGGCTTCGCAGCAAACAGCGGAACTCCGTTTTCGTAGAGGTGCTAATTAAAAACTTCCAGAAAAGCGTATGTTTCGAGATCTACACTTTTCTACTATGGTATGCTTTTTAGACAATGAGAATTCATTTTTCAGGATATTTTTTCATGTTAAAATATTTTCTAAAATGGTTCAAATGTATCATTAAATTTTTTGTCAATTTTAAATAGGAACATACACTTTTGGGCTAAACTAAGTCATGAAATTTACAGGTGAGTCAGTGTAATATTGTACAGGAGTATATTATCTATTTTGTGTTTTCAACTAGGACCCTTTTAAGGCAGTTTTTAAACCTAGCACGATCGTGTTACGTGTCGATTTCTGTGAATAAGTAGCTTCAAATACTTAAGACATGAACTCTTACAGTTTTGCCATAACAGCTTTAACAATGTTTACAAAAAATTCGTGTAAAGCAGTTCGAGTAAGCCAGCTTGATCAAGAGCAAGAAAGTACGTAGATCAGCCAAGCTAATATTTTTAAAGTTATTGGCGTTATCACTGGTAACTCCTCGGTGGAAAGGCGTATTCTAGTTAGTATTTATCCAAAGCTGTCGAACTATGATTTTAAAGATAAGAATAATTAACCTTTATTTAGCTTATCTGTAAAGGAGGCGTACTTTGGAAAATAACTACTGTACAGTGTTGCAATTAAATGATAAAGAAGTTTCTCTATCTGGTGGCGAAGATCTCTTGGAGGACGTTTTTGAGCGGCAAATGTAAAAATTGGAATAATATCGGTTCAAAACATAACATAATTACTTCATTATGGGACTGACCGACATCCGTGTACTTCTTCAAAAACTCAGTCGCATTTTCGTTCAGTACCACTGCGCCAAATGAAGATTTATGTGTTCATCAAATAGATATGTAAAAAAAAAATAGCACATTTTTCAATATTCGACATTCAGGCCAACATAGAAATTGTCCTACTTAACTTAAAGTTAACATTTGAGCGTACGAAGATTATACTTGTTCGTACAATGCGGTGCGTTACTGTTTACGTACGAAGACTTACACAGTCACAAAGGTGTTTTATGACAAACGAAACCTTCATGTGATAAATAACAAGAATTATTACACTTAACATACACCCTAAAAGAGCTTAACATGAAATTAAAATCAGAATCAGCTATGTCCCACTGTTTTCAGTTATAAACACATTTGGAGGGGGTCCTAGAATACTCTGTACAAGCACAAAGTGAGGGCGGGACATACAAAGAGTAGCTTCACTCATAGAGAAAAGTATTTATCAGAAATCTTATGTGTGATTTACGTGAAGTACGAAGAAAAAAGGTTTTTGCAAGTTTTTCCAGCCAACGAAATAACAAATTAGAAAAAACGTTAAAGGAAATCTTACAGCAATTATAAATAACTATCAGTAACTATCGATCGGCCTAGCAAAGGTGATAATAAAATGTAGTTGGGCTCTTCTGCAGGTTGTTTTGTCGAAGACATCGCTTTTAGGAAATTCTTTATTTCTAGCTCGAACACAGTTAAGTAATTAATCCTTGATTTTTCATTTTTTGAAGGACACTTCTGGGAATTTCGAACTCCTGATTATAGAGCATAGGTAATGCTGAGTAGAAGAGCATATCATTTGATCTATACTTCAAACCAATTTCTTTGCCAGTTTAAATATGTGCATCAATCATCACTCAGTGGTTCAGCTTTAGTGAAAGAAGAGGTTAATATCCTATAGGCACCGTAAAGGCTTTGCAAAGCTCATATACATTTTCCACGACTGCCTTAACTTACGGAGTCGAATATATAAAAGTGATTTTGGAAGCAGATTTATTGAGGTTCACCAGACTAAAGAAAGTGAGGCATCCTGATATATCAAAATCTATCTACTATTTAGAAAATGAAGGTTTTAGCACTAAACTTTTTAGGCCCATAGCTTATCAAGTAGTCACTAAAAGACGCATAGTATGTTAATTTTACTATACGTATCTGTTTTTATACATTACACACATATTCGTTGTTAAATTCAAGAAAGTTGCAGAAAATGCACATTACTTGTTATATAAACGTTCGTTTATGGAGAAAGTTTTATAAATCGTATAATCAAATTAGCATTAGTATAATCATGACTTCACTGACTGGGTTGTAAAAACAGGTTACCTACTGGCGTTTTATAACTGCACGTATAAATGCGTTGTAAACTGCGCCATATGGTATTGTCAGTGCGATGTATCGTCTCACATCGGCTCGGGTTTGTGTTTATGTCTATCTTTGCTGTTATTCACACGTGGTTTATGAAGAGTGCCGTACTAAAAGGCCTAACTGTGCTGCCTTGCGGCATTCTTTCAGATGAAAGAGTTTGCTACTTGAGGGGGCAAAGAAGCAGAACAACACATTGCTGGGCTAAGTCCAGCTAAGCTTTCCAGGCTTCTGGAAGGCGGCAGAAGCATATGGCCACCAAAGGTTTTTTCAACTTTGTGGTACGGCATCCTAGAACCCTGATCTCAGACTATCAAAGGTTTCGTCAACCCAAAACAGTTTTGCTAGTGAAAGCCTCTGTGCCTACCATCTTTCAGTAATAAGGGAAATCTCCAATATAGGCATGCCTGGAAGAAGTGTCCCGAACTACACGATTTTAGATACTAAAAGAAGCCCAACAGGTGGGAATGCCTATCCAGATCTTAAAACGATAACACCTTCTGAAGCACTTAGCATGCTCAGCCTCAATATCAGTGAAGTGCGGAATCACGACAACTAACTTTGGTTTTGCACCTACGCGTCTACTATAATAGCGCAGTATTAACTATAATTTGAAAGTGACTAAAATACCAGCCGCTTTTATGATAGCCGAAGCTAAAAAACTTGTATGAATTTTTCGACATCAACCTAAATTAGTTCAGCGAACTCTTTCCAGTAACTCTTTAAGGTTGTTATCTTTGCTTTATATATTGATTTGAAAATATGTAAACCCAAAATTGATATTTTTGCCGCATATAGCTTTTGATCTGGTGTGAGTAGATGATACAACTCATTTTGTGGAGAGCTTGTTTATCAGCCAAGTTTTAGCAAGATTTCAAACTAAGCTCGCGGTAAGTTCATATAAGTCCTTATCTTATGCACTTAATATGAGTTCGTACGAGATGAACGAGGGCGACTCATTCAATCACATAATTTAAGCATTCAGGGACAAACTGTTGTGGAGGGAAAGAATCCTTTAACGTTAGATCCTGCTGCACTTTGTACCCTAGAAAGTTTAGGCCCAAATAAAGATAATTTAAACTACTGCGTGTTATCTCTGTCGTTTTTCCATGCTGAAAATATGCCAGATATGTGTGACATTCTTGCTTTTTTGTGCTATATCGAAACACTTGGATATTTAAAATCTCGGGAACATCTATTAAAGGTAGACAAGGATAGCAAATGTTAGGGCTGGCGACTTGTTTTATAAGCCAGTCCCAGGACTTTGTTAAAATATTCATTATTGCGCTTATCTGGAACAGATTTGGTTTGTTTTGAACAGGTCTTTCTAGTATTTAGGAAATTTAACTTTGTTTCCTTAGATGTCTCTCCTTGAGAAAACCTAAGCTGTTCCCGTGCTCTCAGACAGCTGTTCGGCAACCCCTCGGGTCGCTTAGCAATAATATATTGTCTCACAGGCGTTGGCGTCTAGCAGCATCGATTATTTCAATCGGCTAATGTTGTTTCGTGATAACCTTGACGACAATAGGTGGCCGTGCCGAGCTACTCTGTTTTATGAAGCCGTTACCCAGGACAACGAGCGCCTGTGCCTTAGTCACTTCAACGTCACCTGCACAGACTTCTGTGCGATGTGCCGTCTTCACCGAGTGCGTTTGATACAAATGGCCGATATATTCCATTCGTAGCTCTCCAATTAATACCTGAGTTCCAGCTGGCTAAGCTTATGGAGCTGAGTCTGCGCATCGCACCAGTGATCATCAGAGGTAGCTTTCACCTCCAAGGTTTTTTCTCGCGCGCACCCACTGCACCTTAAAGGTGCAATAGGTTTTACTCTTTACTGCACTTTGAATTCCGCAAGATCGCAGTGATTTCTCGCAGTGGTCAGTTTCTATGTTACCACTTCACGCATCAGCACTGTCACCTCGCCGCAGCCTGAGCAGTTCGTGAAAACCTCTTTGCTTTTTGACAGGCAACTACAGGCTCTATGTCTACTTAGTGTAAATGATAGATAAATTAGTTCATATAGGCTGCAACAATCCAAGCGAAATAGTAAATACGGTAGTTTGGAGTATGACTCTCTCGAGTCAGTTAGCTGCTAACTCTAGGTCTACCAACAAAAACACCTACCTATATTATTGACCTGCTCATATACTTATTGAATATTATATTTAGCATTAGGTGCATAGGTAGTAATCTTTTGATAAGTCTACCTTAAAGGGCATTTGTGATTGTTTCCTGAAAAAGCCATCCTTCTGAACACGTTGTCGTACAGCCTTCTGACTGTATTATCGGTTTCTTACTTGCATCAGTAATATTATTAATTTGATTTTGGCGTATTTGTGCGAAATATCGGCTTTTGTAAATACTGCGTTACACCTAATTATTACAACATGTGGTCACCTAATGGTTTAATCGTAGTGGAAAAATGCGTTCACGTTTTTGAGTCTCCTACGTCCATTTACAGACGACATTTTACTCGACATCTATAACTTAAATTCTTCTGTTTATAAAATACCGATGGCCGGTGTATAAAAAAGTTAAAATGCGAATGTAGATTTAGTCTTACATCGAACCTTATTAGTACCAAAGGTATTTTTGTGTACACTGCATTTTGTAGGAAAATGCATTGTTATTTTTCTGTTTAAATAAGTTGATACAAATACCAAAGGATCTGCCATCATTCATATTGGTATCTCAGCTCCAATTTATTTTTCAGCTAAATAAATGGTGAGTGCTTAGGGACGTGTCAGGTCAAAATCTATATTCGGTGTAATCTTTTCATGATCATACCATATCGCGAATTATTCCTCCATGTCCTGAAAATACTAGAGTATCTTTGAAGCATCAAACACACATAGGACATTGATACTCTGTGCAATGATGCGTCAGCGAGTGTATTCTTATTCATAACGTATTCAATGTTCACGGTCAGATGATATTGAGCAGACCCTTTTGATGGGCTGTATTTGCCCAACTCCACGAGAATTGAACACCCGAAGTTCTAATTCATCTAACGCGGATAAGCGATTCTGACTAGTAGCTTTTCCAACTTTCGGTTTTCAATATTATTTTTTTGAGAAGTTTGCTCATTTATGATTAGCTACTTCGTATAATTGCCGTTATCTTCAAAACTGGTAAGTACTGAAGGCCCATACGATCGGTAGTCACCTAGCGTAAGATCATCCAGGTTCTTGTCTTGAATCAGATCACTGCGTCTATCTGTACCAAAATCTTACTGGCTTCGCTCAACAGCAAGTCAATTATGAAGTAGTTCATATCATTAGCATTTAGCCAGCGATCTTTCATCTATGGTGGTACTCAAAGCTCATAGTTCCGTAGCAGCATTCTATGAAAAAAAGTTCGAGATTTAATAAATCTGTGCATACTGCCACCGTTTGATAACTTTGTTTTAAAATATGACTCACTGTGAGTTGTACTTTGCTGCCTTATTTAAACACTAAATCACTTCTTTCATCTCCCAGGGCCTACTTGTCTTACTGCTTTGTACTTGATAGAATTTCTGGAGGATTTGTCAAAATATTTTATGTACTGTGGCAGATCTTGTTTACCCTAAACAATGTTCGAAGTACTGATAGACCAATTCGCATACGAACCATCGACTTTAAATGACGATGGCAGGATCGAGCGACTTTTCAGCCTGCAGTTGCTTTAAATATGGTATTCTACAGTGACTACTCATCGGAAAACACTCACAAGCAAGATTGCAAGGAGGCTCAATGATCCAAGCACGCAGGCAGATGTGGTAACTAGAAAATGGGGAGTTAAACGGGGATATTAATTACAATGCTTGAGGGTCCCGTTTTGCGGCATGCATTATTATGCCATTATTGAGTAAAAATAAAGGAATCAGCCAGTGGCACGGCTATGTTTTTGCTTTTTTTGAAACAAAACCTGCCCAGACACACAAATTAGTATCGACCTTTCAGGAAATAGGAATTCCTTGTTTGCCGAATCAATACTAAACACCAACTAATAGTACATTTTTTGTAGTATATATTTGACGTTAGGATCAGTTGCACATGTTTCCACCCCTTATGCAGTAAAATTCTGGTATGCAACAAAAAATTGCGCGAATGAATTTCGAAGAAAACACGGTCGATACAACTAAATTTTACGACTTTGAAAAAAGCTGCAGATAGGAATACTGTACTGGTACTGTTAGGTACCTCTCAAAACAGACTTTATGCAGTAAAAGTTATCTTTATCAAATATATGAGCGCATTTTTTTTCTACAAAAATATATGTAGGGGATATTTAAAATTAAAAAAAAGTCTTCATATATTTTCAACCAGAGTATTTCGAACTTGTATTATTCAATTTTTATTTATTCAATTTTAATTATTTAATTGTGCTTTCTTTCAAATGTTTTTATGAAAGTTTTTCAATTTAAAGACGTGTATTAAAATACGAAGCATCTACTTCCCAATTAAGTTCCAAAAACAATCTTCGTTTACCAGTTTAGATCGTTATCATGGAACACTTGATGTTTTGCAATACTTATAAAACCTAACTTTATACATAGACGGATGGCGATGCGATCAATTACCATATTCAAATATTGTGAAAAAATCGGTGATGAGTGGAACAAAATAGAACAAATAGTGGCTGTTACAGGCGAATTTGAAATTGAATAATTTTAAATTAGTTGGGGTAGAATGACGATTCTTTTGCGCTCTTGCTCCAGCGCTCTGCAAACTTCTGAATAGCTACATACTACTCACTTCCTCAGACATAATCTCTTCGTCTGTGGTTTTTGAAGTAAATCAATAGTAAGATATGCTTGCCTACGAATTGCTGCTATAGGGCATGGAAAGGCTTATGGTCACACAAACTTCAATCGGGAAAATAAACGGGTTGAGACCAACATTGGGTACTCACTTGCTAAATTTACGAAGTAATTCAGGCATTGCAATTGAAAGCACACGGTGTGGTCACGAAGAAGACTGTGTGCGTTCGATTGCTGTGCCAACGGTCCATGAGTCCATTAAGGAACTTAAAATGGAGAGCTGTATTTTTTTCATGTTCCGTAAGTATCTCGTAGTAACAGAGGCCCCTGATATCCGTTGCAAGTACTACCATTACCTTCCGATTGAATTCGCTCAACACTGCGGCTGAACTTGACCTTTTTTCCAAGGCAACGCCATTCCGTGGTCCCTATTCGGCCAATCGTAGGGATTGTCTATCACCACCGTATGCTCCTGGTTTCCTTGTTTTATTTTTTTGTTAATTAAAGCTCCGCAGTTCGTACATGGGATACACCACACGTATTTTCAATTGGTCTGGAGCCAATTTATAGGCGACTCATTATTCCTTTTCGGCATTTGGGTTATAGTTCTGTAATAAATTACATTTTGTCTATATTTTACAGTTTCGCTCGGCAAAACCCTTATACTCTAAACTGTGTCTTCAATACTCCGATTTCCATCCTTGAAACATTTGTGCCACTTACGTAGGGCCTCCTTGCGCATGGCTTCTCTAATTTTCGATGAACTTTTGCAGAGCTATAACCTTCTAAGAAGGGAAACTTGAGCACTAGGCATTAATTTTCGAAGCTAAAACGTGTTTTATTTCGCTCTGAACTAATTTGTTCTCTAGTTAGTTTTTATTGCTGAAGTTGCTAGAAGCACCAGCATATAAATTCGGGATTTGACGATCCATTGATCTCAGTCTGGTCTCTCTTTAATGCAGATTCCCATGTCCAAAGCGCAATAGCTGTGCTCGTCTAAGTGATAATTTTGACTACAATTAGCACAATATTTATTCCTCACGCCGCAGGAAATATCTTGCTCTTGAGAGACGTTACATCGGGGTTTCTAATACATTCTTAACTGACTAATACCTAACTACATTCGCAAGTAGCCGTCGTCGGTCTGTCACTTTTTTAAATGAATTTGATGAATCTAAACTTATCTCGATAGTAGTGTGCCTTTAAAGAAATTTGTTTGCGTGCTTCTATTGCCATAGAACCACCTTGCGCGCTCTGATTAGTGTTTTTTTGTCTTGTACTATTTTTCGATGATCCACTTCCGTGACCTTCGCCTCAAATCAGATCATCGGCACGAAATGTCTGGCTTGTATTATTTACAGTACACTACAACTGATTTCTACGATATTACGCGAGAATTTATCATGTCAGCTCTGGACAGGTAATGCCAGAACGGTCGCAGATGCTGGCTTTCACTGCAGAATCAGAAAATAGGGTGCGAAAGACCGTCAATTATACGTTGGCTCTACGTTAGCCTTGTTTTTAAGCTTACATAGACTGTTTTTCCTTGGTGGTCATATCCAACACAACACATCGTTAGAATAAAAGGCGTAGACTCCAAGTAATAGTCGCAAAGCGACACCGTACAGTTCTTCTGAGGTTTCAAATGTTTGATACAGTAGTTTGAAGGCATGACTTATTTTGGTGCATTTCTCCTCCAGAATAACTAGGATCTCGAGTTTCGTGTAAATAAGAATCACGCAGTGCAGCACAGTGTATGATATATGCGACAACAAGTTGCACTTGTGCACAAGTGAGTGCACGATTGTATTTGGTCCTTAAAACCCTTATTCTCAAATTGGAAAGTAGCAAATGTTCGGCTACAGAGGTGAACAAATGTACATGTCGCGTGGTTAAACGTTGGTAATGTGCACTGTCATATTATACCCTGTCATGTACATATATAGTATATTATTCTAGCGACTTCATGAAGCCGTATTAAAGTGCTCCTGTTACGTGTGTGCTGCAAAGTTAAATCTGCTGTTTATTGCCTATATAGGCAACAGTGTTAGATAGTTATATCGGTAAGCAGAAGAACTGTCAGATCACGTGGATCCACAAGAAATAAGCGTAGAATTAGATAGACAGGCAAACATGTCGGTAGCGGAAAACGTCTAAGTGGAGACTCTCTAGATGATAGACGGCAGAAGCTGTGTTGCTCGTTGGAAATTGGTGGATATGTACACAGCTGCTTATATAACGGCCACTGCTCGACAGTGCCAAACATACCAGGCTATGAGTATGCGCAAATAAGCATAGATCACTACGATATTACGATGATTACCCGCTTCAATAGATAATTTACATGGAAATATAGAAAGACAGACGAAAAAACGTGCGGCTGTTAAATTATTCCTTATCGATGGAAGCGTGATGAGGCCGTGGTTGGGCGGACGAAAAGCAAATGTAAGAACATGTATCATGCAGAGCTACATTTGGATAGCGATGGCGGGCTGGATCGGGACATCGTTAGAAGCGGGTTGAGGATATTTACATATGTACATACATATGTAAATCTAAATGATTGCTTTCGCATAAGCGAGACTAAAAATGAAAGAACGAAGAAAATATGGCGGGAATGATGAAGCTTTGTACGAAATTCTTATTGAGAAAAACTTAGCATAGGGAAGCAACGTTTTTTATGGGGATTTGTGCATGTGTCCATATTTTTATATTTTTAAGGGCGGTAGAATTGTACTTGTAACGAGTAGTTTAACTATGGCATCGTTGCGTTGACAAAGTAACTTGCTTGAATATACCATGAAAAATTCTACTAAATGAATATATTATAAAAATACATATTTTGTATTGTGGTGCGCTGAGATAATCTGCTACTGCTACTATCACCAGAAGGCTCTTACCTACAGTACGGATAGCTTCCAAACTGAGCGGCCCTAGCCGATAATTTCAAAGGAAAATACTAGTGCATACAAGTATGTATTTACGTAAATACACATTTGATTATCATTTACCTTTTTTTAAATATTAAAATTTCTTGTAATACATTTGTACTTGTAACACATTTATATCTATAACAAGTATTTATATTATCGTAAAATCGCATATCCTGCTAGCCTTATTCATATGAACCGTGTATTACTTAAATAAATTTCCTCACTACTGGAGATTTAAGATCCAGAAGAGTTCGCTCTTTATTTTGGTGTTTCTTCAGCTTTATATGCTTTCATTAGAGTGCAAAAAGGATGTCCACGCGTCTCCCCATGCAGGAATTTGACGAAAGCAATAACGCTTTCGACCTTTAATTTTATTGGGCTCCTGCGCCTAACATGATATAACAAACACGTTCTACGAATTTTCCAACTTTCACTATTCCACCTCTGCATCAATAGACTGCGGTAGAGAAAGATCTACAATATCGCGAAATTTTTTCTACATGTCCCCATATGTCTACATTTCACGTACAAGTTCGATATATTCTTGGCCTCTTCCGATACGCGATTGTCTATCCTTTTTACAAAACATACAAATCTAGGACAAATATACCCAGCTTCGCTCGTAGCCCTAGACTGTAAACTATTGAAAAACTATTGCTTTTTAGGAGCTCCGGAAAGAAATGAGTAGAGCCGTACACCTTGCTCTAAAGAGCTCATCATTCTGTTACTGTGACGTCGAGACGAATTTGGATCGACGGAACCCTTCAACCTCCGAAAAGCTTTTTCCCTAGCTAACTATCAGTTGTTTTTCCGAGACCGGTACGGTGCCGCTGTTTAGCATTGCTGCAAGCACTTACCAACGTACGAATTCAATATGAGCGGTATCGAGGGGCCAATCAAAGGAAGAGACTGGTATGTTTATCGCCTTTGCTGTTGCTTGGATTTTCGCTAAAGGATCAAAGCGTGTTGACAATCAGATTTTAACCAAGACTACCTATGTATCTCTTCGGTTGATAAGAAAACGGTGCTATTGCACCGTCGCGGAAACAAAAGATTACCTACTAGAGATAAAACTCAACAAAGAATATACCTAGAGGTAAAACTCTTAATTGTGTTCAGTCAGTTATAGACTCGGAAAGCTCCAGGCATGTCAATCAGGCAGCCTGGTTGTTTTAAAAATGGTCGAGTTTGAGCACCGATACTGATCCACGCATCGGGTGCTAAAAAAAAGACTCTAAAACAGCCATGATAGTTGAGTAGGTAAATCGCCGCGACGTCGTGTTCGATATTATTTACCTCGCTTGTGGTAGACCAGGCGGCGTCAAAGTGCATAAAAATCCGTAAAAAAAAATTGAGTACAGCGACTGGCCGGTACTGAGATGACATTAGACAGCGAAAGAACATATCGTTGTAGGTATGTGTGTTGAAGAAGCTGGCTAGTGTGAATCGGTATGTAGGTTATTGAATTGTGACTGGAAATCTTTACATTTCACGGAAAACTTTTATCAACGGACAAAATTCTATAACCACAAAAAACTGTGTGCCGTGGCATGCAATCGTGGTAGCCCAAAAATCGCTCTTAGAGGACAGTGAAAACGCCTGACAGGAAAAACAACTGAAGTATACTACTCGAAATCGTCTCGACAGGGCCGCTATACACAATCGATTGGTTAACATACCTACCACAGATTATTCGAGCCCTTGAAAAATAAAGCTGATATGCGCCAACATCTGCTTTTAAAGTGACGATTGAAAAAATCTTTGTTTCGATTTCGGATTGCGAGAAGTCTTTTCGCTTCGGCGATCTTTTAACGCGAATTCCTTTATTGCCAATTTTAGCGAAACATTGCGGAATAACAATTTCTAGATCTGGGAAATTTTCGATCTGTATCCTGTTACCAACATTTGAAGAACCACCCTTGAAACTATACCTGCTGAGACTGCGTCAGTCCTACGATATGTATGATGCAAAACATGTCAAATTTCAGCATTGTCATTTTTTGTTTTGTCTTGTATATCCTTTTGTCGAACTCCAATACATATATGGTGATAAATATCATCGTAATTCGAAGACTGCTCGTACGTTTGATATCATTCTATATGATTTTTTTAAATACATGTCCTCAGAAGAACACCGTGGCTTATCCAAAATTGTGGAATGTAATTGATTACACAAATTTCTAAAGAATAGAAAAATATTTGCATTATGATCCTAAAACAATATCCGACGGGAAAATTTTTATAGATAGTCATAAGCAAGAGCTGTGGATACGAGCAATGGATAGGAAAAACTGCGCAGCAGGCGGGAACAAGGAAATGCGCAAAGGATCAAGGGCCGATGTAGAGCACACGTCGGAAGCTGTGAATTGTGTCATGAGATTGAGGTGGTTACAACAACGACCTAGCATTACTAAATATTTGATATTCTTTTTAATTTATGCAATCTAGATTGCATTACGGAATAATATTTTTTATCGACGAAATTAATTTTGTAAAAAATTTTGATATAGTTTATAACAAAAGTACACGGCTTGATGGCCACACGGTCTACCGCTTGTACGTATTTATATTTGGCCGGTTACTGATCTCTGTTTTGTTGTTGTGGGGTCTATTTGTGCTTACAGTTTGCAATATGTATGTTCAACAAACTGCTACTTTGTCAAGCTGCTGTGAATGCAGTGTGAGATAGGTGTCTGCATTAAAGCCATAATTTGACGCCGCAGCAGAAACGTGTTACACCAAGTCCTAATTCGAATCAGCTTCGATTGTAACACTGTTACGACACACTCTGTTGCCTGAGAAGCTGAAGTAGATGACAGACCATTAAGTTTACACAGGCATCTTGTAGCATGAAAATAATGAGGAGTGCATTGATTTCCGATCATTAATATCAATCTTTGTGTGTGATACCGGCCAGCTGTTCGCGCAAGTATACCTAAACAGCGCTGTTTCCTCACCGAAGTATCGGCTCATACTGGCCAGCCTTATTTGTAATGGCATCTAAAGTCGGGTACCCAAAGGTTATAGTAGCATTCAACAATAATTTGAAGTTTCGGCTTACGTTCTATCATTCGTTTTCTCTGCTTATTTTCTTGTATGTATTTATGGTCATGTCACCCGATCGCAAATTCAAAACTCGTCGTAATCCACCTCAATGCTAAGTGGACCTGTTTATGTCGATTATTCCGCAGCTTCTTAAAAACTAAGACAAGTGAACAACATCATTTGGATGTTCATCTTAGTTGGGAATAACTCCGTGCCTACTAATCAAGCTTCCGGTGCTCCAATGAAGTTCACAGGACCGGGTTTTCTTGCACTTGATACATTCCTAGGACAAACAATACAACACTGATTATATAACTACATCTGTAAACCACACTTCTTTACAGCAACATTGAAGTGAAGTATATATCTTAAATTATGTACGATTACTTAAAAAAATCCTCCATTCTAGACGAATATTCGGAATCTGTTTTCGATATTACTTCAAAAATTGCTGGGAAGGATTTGTTTCTACAAATTACTATAGCTGTGCAAATAGAGATGAGCATTCATTGCCTAGACTACGCTGCCTCAAAAACGTATGATTGGCCAACAGACTTACACTTCTTACATTTTTTAATATTGGTATATTATCGTGATGACATAAAGTTAACTCGATGAAAAAAAGTTGAAAAAAAAACTGTTTAGTTTTTGGCCGACAGTTAGAGGATTACATATGTATGGTGGGTTTCATTTTCCATTATACTTTTAGGGTGCAGATGGTTAATGCCACTCCGAATTCTATATGAACATATATAGCATATTTGTCTTTAAATTCTACAGTGAGGTTTTGGTGGCATCAGGCAGTCCTTTCTATATTGCACATTAACAAAATTTTTAGTGGCGACAAAAATACAGAAAACTTGCCCTGCCTATGTAGGTATGTTCTGTTTGTTAGCTTTTAGTAGTCGGCTGAAAGGAAGATACTAATAACCTCGCGAAGAGAAGATCGAGGATATTTACATCGATTTTAGTTTTATAGTGAAGAACAACCTGGTCATCGCAGGAAATCCTGGGTCGTACATTTTCGTTTTTAGGTGGCCTTCCCGAGCAAAATGTTTAAACGATTTCCGCAGAATTGGCCACAGATTTGAGGGACAAAAATTAGGAATTCTGTCACTCCAAAGAGGTAAAACTGCCTCTAAATCCTTTTTTGATGAAAGTTGATAGCCGGTTGCAGAAAGCCATCTAGTCTATTATGAACAGGCAAATCGACAACACTTACTTTCTCCGAACAGGGAAGCGTAATAAAAATGTAGATGAATTACTTCGTTAAACTTAAAAAGGTCCATTAGCGAGAGATTTTGGCAGTTTGGTTGATCTTGTTCAGATAGTGGATCTGCGATCTCCATGAACTCCATAGCCAGAGTAGGGACCATCACCATCATCAGGATATCTACACTGCACTACTCTGTAGATTTGCATAAACGCGCTAAACTTCACTTAACAGCTTCTTACAGACATCATGATACTGAATTTGAATAGAATAATTTCAGTCTTCCATGCAATAATGGTAGGATACAGTCGTTACCGCTGTCATGCGCTGACAAGGCCCTGAAGAAAATAGATATGCCTTGTAAATTTGAGAAAGGTGAAAGTAACACAGTTGATAAAACTAGTTTTCCATATTAAGAATGCGATGTGAGTATACAATGTAGAGAATCTCGTACATTACCTGATATTGTCAGCGAAGACTTCTATGCCTTTCACGTGATAGCGCGTCTATTCAGTAATTAGATTGTGTAAAAAGTAATAGTTGTATTTACGTTCAACCTTTTTCTAATTCTTCATCCGTTAATAATTAGAAGTTAATATACAGCTTCTTGTCTTTCTTCCCTTTTCAGGCTTTTCGCATTGTTTTTTTGTCCCCATGATCTCCAGGTATCTTTTACTTGGACGCCCCAAAGGGGAATATGTAAATTATAAGACATTATTTTTGGTACTTGCTTTATTTCACATTTTTCACTGTCAAAAAATGACGATATAACCTAAGATATTTGTTCTGCGTTTGTTGAGAATTCTATAGCTGAAAAAAATAAGCTTTTTTTTTAGAAAATACTCATCCACAAAACTATCTCAAGGCGATACTTATGAAATCGAAAAATCATGGGAAGTGTATTGTACAGATCGAAAACCCTCTTTTTGAACCCAACAGATCACTTTTGGGTAGCATCTCAGCTGTAGGGTCTTGGCGTGTACGCCGCACCGATTTGTGTCTTAATATAGACAATATATAAACAATAATACTTGCTCTTGATAAAAACGAATAACAAGTATGAAAAATACTGTTTCTAACTTGCTGTGTCTTTAAACGTTATACAACTACTGCTGTCTATATTTATATAAACAGAAGATACTTCGTGTTATTACAACTAGTATACGCTTGTGTGTTTATATAGATATTTCAGCACATACCGTTTAAGACATGTACGCGCATTTGTTCTTCAATATAAGAACTTTAACTACCAAGATGATTGATCAATTATCTAGTTACTTGACATTGACATAAAATTCTTAGTAAAGGATAGCGATTTAGTGCTGTTAATATTAATGGTATATTATATATATGGCTATTATATTACGATCTCTTAAGGTGATTTTAGTGGCATGATTGTTCAATTGACACTTAGATCATAGCAGTAAACGTCGGCTACAATATCCTTCTTAAATAAATAAATAAAAGATACTTCTTAACGTCTAATAAAACGTTCTTTAACGCATGACAAACACTATTTTTCAATAAGACACTAAGGACTTCCTATGGGACAGTACAAATAGAAGCGAGCTTATTTACATCTCAACACCTGGGTGTCCTGTATGAACTGCTCAAAGACTGTCGAAGCGAGTACTTGGCATGACAGTCCTATCAAAGAAAAAAACATCCCTTAACTACACTAAGTTCTCAGCGCTTACTCCAGTATCGCTAGAAAATGTCAATTTTAAATATCTTGTCTGGTCAGCGATTAGTCTTTATTTTTGGTATTATTTTTGGTACAATTTTTGGTATTAACTTATGATCTTTAGTTGAGTCACGCGTTTTTCCAATACTACGGGAAGAACTGACATATGATCGATTAGTTTCACCACTTTCATCAGCTGTCGCTATCTTTTCGATGTTGAAGCGTGTTGTTTGTTTCGATGTTGTAGCTTGATTAAAACCCATTTTTATTGTGATACTTCATTTTGAAGTTGTATGCTAGCAGAGTAGAGGCCCTTCTTTGTAAACGACTACCAGTATAAACCCACCATCAGACGAGGTATACCAGAGGCCAAAAGCTGATAAAAGTGGTGTCAAGGTCTGTAGGAAGTAAAGATTTTCGGTCGAATAGATAGCGATGCGACCGCAAAGATAATTCCTAACGCTTCTCTTTTAATCTCCGAATATTTGCTGAGGTAGTTTGCTTGCCTGAACAACAACTCACTTAAATCCGTCTAAGAAACGATGTAAGATGACGGCGCTAAGACGATAGTTACTTGCATTTGTAGCTACTAATCGGTAAAGTTATGTTGTAGCGGGTAGGTCGTAGATCTATCGTGTCTTTTTTTCATGAAATTACTTGCACGCTGATTAGTTTTGGGAAATTATGGCGGGAAACGATTTAATTTGGTTGACATTTTTTGGACGCTGCATTTCAATGATTACAGATATTTTATCACGATCAGGTCTTTGTCCTACTTGATCGATAACAAAAGCTAGGTATAAAATTCGTTTATCGAAAATAAACATTTACGACATTTTATTCTGAATCTGAAATATACAGCACGATAAAAGACCTTGATCAAACTACCATTATTCTTTGATCATCTTACACGGTCAAATATTAAACTATAAAATAATCCAAGTATGCGACTATTTTTTCTACACCTGTTAACATGATGGCCATAGTCTGTTCAAAAATCGCCGGAGCGCATTTTATGCTGCAGAGTAAATTATTATACGAAATAATTTTTTCAGATTATTCATAGTAACCAGGTGCTTATCTGAGTAAATATGCTTTTAAAAGACTGATAAACACTTCAATAAAAGTGAAATATTTTTCTTACTGGAACTGCGTGAAAATCTCTTCTATAAATGGTAGCGGATAGCAACAGTCACACAGGACATCGTTTAGTCCGGTTGAAAAATCAGCGCATATTTTCCGCATCTGTCTGTTTTTATTTCCAATAGTCTTAACGAAAACTGCAAACGAAGGCTTGCCTAATCTATGCGAACTTAGAACTCCTTGATTGAAATAGTCGATCTAATTTCAAGAATAACTTATTTAGCATACCCAATGCAACTTGTACTGCGTTTCTAAATATATAGGCGCTTTTGAATTTTTTGACGTTTCGCTTTAAATCGGCCCGAAGTGCTCGAAGAATGTTAAAAAATCATTTGGAGATTATGCCTTTCTTTTTTCATAACAACTTTAGCGACTTCCCTTGTATTTGTAGAACCTTTATTAATTTGATTCACTAAAGGTCAAATATTAACGCTTTTGATATCAAAATTACCCCTAAAAGGCTTACAATTTCCTTAACTATTTAAAGTTTGTCTCTTTGCGGCACTGTTTTTAATTAAAAACTTACAGCTCAAGCATCTTGGACATGTTTTACTTCGTCCTTCTTTCAGGTAAATTAAGATAAGTGTAGCTTAGGTTTGGGGAGCCAAGACATGTTTACTTGTAATGGTCAAGCCCTATCCTACTTTAATACGTAATGTTACGTCTTTGTTATTTATCTTCAAGTTTGTATAAAATCGTTTCCACCACCAGCTCCATTTACAGTGCCTGCTTTAATTAAATCAGCACGTTTTTATTCGTCCTGCACGGGTACTTCGTGTTGATTCAAGAAAGCGGGCTTCAAAAAGCGCTTTTTTGGGCTTTTCACTGGGCTGTTCGAATTGTGGAATCATCTACACACGACAGGTTTTCTAAGATGCGGTAAAGCCTTTAAGGTTGACATTGGACCCCGATACATGCTTTCCTATGCGTTCCGAAGCGTTGTTAAGAAACTTTATAGCAGAATGTAAATTTTTAAGGGTCATGTTAACCAGTCAATACTTGAAAGGCCATAGCGTCGAATGTGAAAGCTACTGACCGTGCTGAGTCGAAACATGTCGCCTCATTGTTGAATATAACTTTGAAACGTTGGTATTATAAAATGTTGATCTCTTTTTCGGGTTAGTAGGAGGAGGCAGAGATGTTGCTGACGACAACATTCGCTGTGGTCTTATAATTTTTAAACACAGATCGTAATATGTTACCATTTTGTCTAGTGAGGCTTGTTGTTTTAATACGGCTTGTTTGTCTCTTAGGTGACCTAATCTAAGACAGCATGCACATTTTTTGAAAAGGGTTAAGAATCAATTATGTTGCGGCTTTATCGCCATTATAACGTTTATCTAAACAGGAGATACTTTTGGCCTGACAACCAGTGCACCTTTAATAACACACTGGAATACTTACATAGATATTCCAACACTACAATACAACATGACCACTTATAGGGTCCAATTCAAACGCAAAATCTTCGCAGCGCAAGACAGTGACTGAAGAGGAAAGATGATTTTCAAAGCAGGGTAATGCTTAAATATCAACAAATGAAACGCTGTGATGAACAAACTCTTATATAATCTAAAAGTACTGTCTTAGACTACACAGCTTATTGTGGAAACCGTACATAATAAATTGCAATCAGTGGTGAAAATTTTCCTTACGTAAGCGTTTCCTATCGTCGTTTCGTCAGATAGATTCTTCTTAAATCGTTCCCGTAGGATACGAAAAGAACGAATACGTATTCCCCCCGGCTTTGGTTTCACGAGTCCACATGCCCAAATCAAAATGCATCGTAGCAATTTTCTTGATTAACTATGTATAGTCATTGGATGCGCTTTTTTGTAATCATGCTATATACTGTATATATATATATATATATATATATATATATTATAAAAGCAAGTAAATATTTACATGTGAAAAGATTTTGTGTAAGTGGAAAAGTATATAAACCATACTGCGTGTAACCTCGACAGGATCAGCATGGTCTAATACTTAACTCAGTTTGATCTGATTGCTCTCGTCATACCAGAAGTGCTAAGTAACTGTTGCCGCCAGAACGGAATATAAACAAACGAGTCTTTCACCAACTTATCATCCAACCGTCTGAGTAAAATTAAGCCGGAGTGGTAGCAACCAAAATAATTTATCTACATTTGCTGGTAGGATTCAAACACATCATAATATGCAGCGACTTAGTACGTGTTGCTGGTTGAAGATGGGGCTATTCAATAATAAAGGAATCTTACTTGCTACAGACACCTGCGTGATACCTTTGACAATTATGGTCAAAGTAACTATCGCAAACTAAATGGTAGATCCCATGTACAGCGTATCTTGTTATCATACGTAGATTTGTTTGGTTTGTTATCCTCCTGATCTTTTTATGTCTATGTAGTTCTAGATGAATGAACTTCGCCTCGGTGTTTTGTAATTCAAATAGTGGTGTTTTTCTATATACTAGTCGACTGCCCGTCATCGCGAGTAGTCTTAATGCTTGTTTAAGCAAATTTTGGGTAATGTTATAAGGTTTCGAATGCTAAATTTCGTTTAAATGACAGTAACTTTGAGTTCGAAAAGTCCCGTCGCCATTGTCACTAACAGTTTTTTGGACTTTTCGATTTTAACAGCTGTAATTATCGTTCGACGAGTTTTTCTATAAGACGCTCTTTAAATGATAATCCGTTCTCCGTTAACATGGTCCAAGGTAAGTGAAGAAGCTAGCGAATTTGAGAGGTTCATCGTTTAGTCAGAAGGCATCGTTTCCAATAAGCGGCCTCGTAACTTCATTGCCTGCATTTAGTCTTCTTTATTTACGTGGGATCAATGTTGCTAGTGCCGGCTGTTCAATGTGTGACATGAGATCGCAGATTAAGAGTGAGTATAGAAGAGGACCACGATTATCTCCATATATAGATCTCACGGGCTACTGAACGCTATTTCTCCGTTACACCGTAGTCGATCATTATTGTGTTCTTTTGCTGTGTCTTTGTTGAGTTCCAATAATGCCAACCGTATAATTTATTCGCCGAGGCGGTAACCCTCAATTTAAAGTCGACTGCGGCTGTGAAATCAACGAGTATCGAACAAAAAACAGCTTTGTCCTACAACAACACCTAACATGTCGTTAGTGTTAATCTGCCTGAGCGGATCTATGCTACTTCTTTAATAACGTCTTATGATATTCTAGACAAAGAGTCGCGGTACTAGCAACCCAGATAGGAGTTTTTTTTTTATAATGTCCTTCCACATTTTGGGTTTATTACATCTCTTTTTGTTTCAAGATGACTACTATTAAGTACTCCTTCGACGTCTCACAAGTTTTTCCTTGTCTCAGACATGCATTGGACAAAATTGGGTGTGTAAGCGAGTATGCTTCTATTATGTGTCTGTTGTAAATCTCGTCGGGGCTACACATTTTATGTCTAGGTAGTTTGGACCTGTTTGATTCGACTTTGGGAACAATGAACAACAACCTTCTTTTTTGAGGTCTTAGGTAAACCCGACCGGCGTATAGTAAAGTGTTCACGACACCGACGGAGGTTTCGAAATGGGCCTGTAAAGCCTTCGAATCTGCTGAGCAGCTTAGTCTTGCTGGCCGAAAATGTCGAACACGTATGCAGCGCGCTTTTCCCTTTTGCGTCAAAGTTGATTTTGGCCTGTTTGAGACAGTTTTTTGTAAAGTTTCTTAATTTCATCAACGGATGGCCATTTTAAAGTTCATGCAGTTCATTTACAAGTATTGAGATAACCTTTAAAAACATTCATAGTTCTATCACGGTCCGTCAGGCAGTGGCCTCCTTAAGACGATGCGATGCCTAAGAACTGTACTTAGAAAGGAGTTGAATAGATTGACGTCAAGGTTTGAGCCGCATGACAAAATGGTATCACTGGCATTTTTGAGTTTACTAAGGTCGATTTGTTTCTATAAAAATTCTATAAAAATACGTGGACTATGACTTTTTTTCGTATATGTAGTCTTATATCGTCTGCAACGCATTAGTGCCAGGTCAGCAATCTGTTTGCGCAAAAGAAATTATTAAAACGTCTCGATCGAACTTGACCTCAAGCAAACAAATCTATCGCAGACGAGTAAATCGGTCGTCTAAATGTCAGCGTTTCAAAATTTGTAAAAGTACAGGCTCACGGAATCCAATCCTTGATATCTCTTTCAGTCTATCTATTCTAGTTTTAAAATTACCCACGACTATTATCTTGCTTCCATCTAAAAAATGGTAACAGGGTCCAAGCTTGCTGATTAATTTATTCGGCTTCTCCGCCCCTGCGAGTTGCATATGTGATGACAGGAACCTGCTCTTCCTCGATAATAATACTGTCTGTTAGCGGTGGCCTCATAACACCCTGGCACGTCATAAAAAAAGGCGACTGCGCTACGTATATGGCCTGTTGCAGTGGTTTTTGTGGCAGGACAGAAAATCCCACATAAATTCTGTTGGAATTAATAATTGAGTTGACTCAAAAACAATCCTGGGTAGCAAATTTATAAACGAAGAGCTGCTTTTTTCAATTTCATCGCGCGATGTTTAAACCGACTGCCTTGTAATTTTGTAACCAACATTTCCTTGTGCTTCTTTCGCTGTTCAGCTCTCGTAGCGCAGCTAGGCAAAATTGCTGAGATACGAACTTAGAGGTGGTGGTAGGTGTTCTTCCTTTCTTGTTTTCTTCTCGATAGTGCCTCAGATTCTGATAATGCGATTGTCACTGCTGCCTCTATTCTTCCTCGGATGTTTTCATACTCATGGTTTATAGAAACCTTGTATAACGTCTCTTGGTCTCTTTTAATCCAAAATGAGAGTGTTGTTTCCAGAAAAAACATTCTATTCGCTCTGTGGTTTCTGATTCGCATTGCATCCAACCATTCTAGTCATAAGCAGAGTTTTTCATTTTATATAACACTTTCATATCTTTATGTAAACAAGTTCTCAGAATAACTTATTTTCAGCCATAGCATCAAAGCAATCTTCCATAAGAAATCTAACAGGAATTGGTCTTGCTGGATTTGACTACTCTTTCTACACCTATGAAGCAAACCAACAAAGAAGATAAGAAGGATTGCGATTTTTGGCGTCTAAAAAATGGGTACTCTTTGTAGAATACTTGTTGCATAGATATCTAAGCATTCACATAGAAGTTAGTGCCTTTACTTGCTAGAAAACGATATACGTATACCATTTTAACCAAATCGACATTCAGATTTTGTCTCCGAATGGTCAACATATCATTGGCATCTATATATTCTTTATGATATTCGAACATTAAGACTGCTCACAGTGAGTGGTCTGCGAATGTTGTTATGTTCGATAGTAACCGTTCTCTTCCGAACGACATACGTTCGTTATAGTCTATATGTAGAATTATAGGAATGGAATGCAATGACAGCAACTTTTCTTCAGCAATTATGCGTAGATCTTACCTCTCAGTTGCTGAAGTTTCTTATAAACTGCTCTATACACTGTGTTTTTACACCACGGTTCACATCTATTTTTCGTATATTGTTTTTTTTTTTGTTGTATTTGTTAATGATGTGACAGGCTTAATGGGCGTCAAAGTGTCGATCGTAACATTATCCAACTTTTTAATTTAGCATATTTTCGTTTAAGGCTTCTCACACAAAGTAAGTAACCATTATTAATAGCTCAGTCTTGTCCGTTAATAGTGGAGCACATAGTCGTGCACATAGCACGGCACCTCAGGTAGATCTGACTGTTTGATTTCATTGCCGACCTTGCACTTTGCCCGGTATTGCACCTTGCAAGCGCCAAACCTTAGATGGAGTTCTCCTAATGCCTCTTGACACTACGCATATGTACCGCATCCGGGCTGTCCATTTTTATTGTATTGCAAGGTTTATTGTTTACGAAGACGACTAAATCAGAACGACGATCAGAACTTGTATTCCGGAACTTTGACACCTATTAGGCCAGCAAACGCCGGGGCCGGGATGGGCTGGTCTTTAAGGTCGAAATGCTCTGGACCGCAAAGTCAGTTGACTATGTAGGTGCTGCTTTATCTACTGACATCTGAATTCAGTAAGCACTACTCCAATCTGCGGTATCTTCGAAAGTAAATTTTTGTGTAACAAAGTGGTCTGAGATTGAATTGGTCACCTGAACTGTATTAAATCCGACTAAAAGTTGATTTACACTGTTCCTGCACCTTTTACAAATCACACACGACGATCCTATACCCTTCTTGAGCAAACAGCTATGTACAAGTAAACTATTTAAGCGAACTTTACGGAGCGTACAATGTCCAAGGCCCACAGCTGATCCACCACCTCCAACAGCTTTATCGACACTATCGCCAACGACGAAGATACTAAACTCTATCTTCGACATTCAGATATTAATTGAAGATAATTTCACTGAAGCTAGTACGAATTCGATCCGTCACTTGTTTCGACTCAGTTAGTAACATGAGTAAAAAAAAAATTGCCCAAACTAGTCAAAGTAGAAATGCAGTTGATTAAGTAAGTGATAATAGCCAAAACGTATGACACCGCTTATTAGCAAATTTTCAATCAGAAAAGACTCATTGCCAATTCATAAGTTCCAAAGTAATAATCATGGCTTCGCCAAATGGTGACCTGTTATCAGCAAGGGCTCACATATATTGTGATAATGCCTCAGTACCGGTAACTCCGGGGTTTTGGATCACATCGATCTTAAAATAATAGCGTGTGCTAACAAGCCCTGGCAAAAAATAATGGATACGAATCTAAATTATTTGTTATCTGTTAATTTCTGTGTCGTAGTAGTTGCGGAATTAATTGGCCAGTCCTGGATATTGCCTGATAATGAAGATGTTCCCTAATAATTGACTCTATTTGGGTCTCCAAGCTTATGGTAAAGTTGATTGGAGCAGTAACAGCCTTTACTTGAGTAAAGGAGAAAGAAGTTTACACAATTATTCATTTATTAAACTGGATAGAAAGTTTAAAAAAACTTCTCATTTTTACTTGTGCATACTTGTGGTTTATTCCTGGTATACATTCAAAGACGGTTTTTCTCTTTTATCAGCGTTCTGTTGCGTTGTTCTGTTGTAAGTATAATTTCAACTCAAAAGGACCTAAACATGAATGCTTCAAATAAAAGTGCATTTTCGACACCCTCTGTACTATGCATTCTCCAAGATCAAAACAGCCCGAAACATTTGTTTTGTTCACGGTAGTAATGCTATTGCTAAAAAGGACTGCTTTAGAGTGGCTAGCCAGTTTTGAAAACGGTATTCAGGACCTAGAAGACCTGCACTCTTGCCTATTGTCTGAGTTTGATGGTGATTACTCAAAGGTGATTTCGGAGGAAGAGAGCCGACCAATAACTAAGACGGGCTACGACCACACGATCATCGTTAAGTACTACAAGTTTTATGGTACTTGGTACAGAAACATGATACTTGGGTATTTTATTGCTCTCTAAATCCTACAAGAAATTACGGCTCGCATTTCAGCATCTTATTTGGTATCGAATATCACGCAGCTACAATTACCCATCTTCCCACAAAATTGTCGTCGATGATCTAAACCAATGCCAACACAGATCAGAGATTGAAATGGATGGCTTCAAAAGAGACTCAAGGTCTTATCCATAGACCCAAATCTTAATCTAAAGAAGATTATGCTTTGGTTTGGTGGAACGGCGAGGGCCTGATTTACTGGGTATTGCTTCTTGCAAACCAGACAGTCGACCGACACCTTTACTTGATACATTTTTATCGTGTCAATCAGTTTTAAAAAAAGTGCCCGACAAACGAGGTCAGGTTATGACAACGCAAGGATGCACGGCAGACATAGTCAAAGCTTTACCTTTGGACTTCAAATAAGATTTTTTTGTTGCATTTTCCATACTCCGCGGATTTTGCGTCAAGGATTTTTCATTTTTTCTTCATCTTCATGGCCTAATCAGTGCGTCAGCATCTCCAAACATAATTAGAACATTTTCTTGGGATGCTGTATGAGGTATATTGAAACTTGCACACTCGAAAACGAGGAAATGAACTGTGTACCCTTTTTTGCGCAAAGTGCTAGTGTTAGAAAGCAACGACAAAGGCGATTCAAGAGCACTAGCACCCCAATTTCCGTGTTTTTGCAAGGGGGAGGATGCATCATGAAGGTGTGATGTTAGAGGAAGATGGATACATATGTTTAGAAAACATAACCATTACATGAAGCTAATTAACTAAAAGTCCATATCCGAAATACACGCTTTATCCGTTACTCTCTTCAACTAGAACTATAAAGGATAAACAGCATTCCAGTCAATAAAATGACCCAAGCTGTCGTTGTTCCTATTCTTCCATTCCTGCGAGATAGTGAAAAAATTGCACAGCAGCGTCAACCTCTACGCCGTAAAGTCTGAGCTATGGATTTAAGCACTAGCATTCAAGAAAACCTTCTAAAGGTTCTAACAACAAGTCAAATTCGCGTAGAATCCGGCGGTCATCGCGGTGTCGTCTGTAAAAGGGTCAACATCATAATGACTAGACAATTGCGCCAACCTGTTTCAATACTACCACCACTGAAAAAAAATCCTCTTTTTTGCTAGCCCATCACATGTTACTGACACAGAAACCTACACCGGAACGTTATTGAGGTGACTACGATGAAATATATCTAGGTTGTTGCCAGTGGTTCATTTGTTGGGATGCCCACTGACCATTGCGCTCAAGACTATATGTAAAAGAACGTACGACCAGTGGCACAAAGTATATCTTGATGCATGGAAAATCTGTTTCACCTATGAAGCCGAACGTCAGCGTTTACATTTCAATGGCTTGAAGCAATGAGCTCAACGTCTTTAAGCAGTAATTTCGCTGAAATGTTTGCTTAATACGACGCGATACCTAAGCCGGCGCTGTCGATTGTTATGGTATTTGAGTTGACAATACCATGGAACGCGTTTTCAAATGATCATTATGGAGGATTTCATTTCGGGTGCAATAAGAAGCAGTGGGCGAAAACGGGCGAACCGGCAGAACTGACGTGACGCGACTTGCTTTGCCGTGTGTAGGTTCCTTTATAAACTCTGTAAGGCACAAGGTTTCCACTAACCTGATAATAAGTGTAGGTTTATAAGGAAAATTGGAATAGATATCATGCACCTTTTCGACGTTTGGCAAATCACTCAAATTTATAAAAATTTGAGTAATTTGCCTTAACTGTAAAACTCATCCGGAATTATATAATCAAACAAAGTATTTAAATTATCTTATGATTAATCTACTCCTGTGAGCCTGTGCATAAGAAGTGCTAGCAAAAATGAGTAAAAATTTGATTGATTTATCGGATATTATGGGGCGCTGCCTCATTGAGCAAAACCTCAATACAATATGTTGTGGTCTACAAAGGGTTACTGGTCAAGAAGGCGGTCGGCTGGACAGTATAAGCAATGAACACCTAAAGAGCCGTTGTACAAGTCCAGTATTAGACAGCTTTATTCAAAAAATACCTAAAAATTAAAATGCTGCCATCCCGACCAATAAATAAGCTTCTAAGCGAGCGCTCACTTATTTCGCGGAGGACAAAGGCGAACCTAACTCACTGCCGTTACTGAGCGAAATCGCTGAAGAGAGCGTCTATTACAATTTACTGTCACGTCTTCTCAACAAGAGGCTGGACTTTCACTGTGAGGAAGATAAAATTGTTTTTAGGAACAAGATGAGTTTCATAGAGAGTGCTTTACCGAAATGGCTTACAGAATCCTCATGACCGACTTTGGACAAGTACACAGAACTTCGTGCGGATTTTCATCTGGAACCTAGCTATCGTCGATCTGAAGAGAGCATTTGGATCAGTGTCCTGAGACCAAATACGGCACACACAGACAAGAATGGATTGCGTCTCCAAGCGGTGTTATACTTAATAACTCAGTTATTAAACTTGCAGCTGATTCATGGGCTGCTGCATCACCGCAGACATCTCACCGATACAGGAAACTCTGAGTAGCGCCAGGGACATCTAAGAGTCCTACACGTCTCTTAGTGCACATTACATACTAAATATTTAATGTAAACGTTGCAAAATTAGCAGTAAATCCTAATACAAAATCCAGAACAATACAACCTCACGGAAAGCTTTC